>NC_043977.1:1655519-1663019 GCF_902148855.1 Sphaeramia orbicularis | reverse complement strand
ACACTGACCTGGATCAGGTGGATGAAGTCGGCCTTCTTGGTGGTCTGTTTCTGCTTCCACTGCTCCTCAAACTCAGCGGCCGTCATCTTATTCCAGGTGAATGTGATGTAATCCAAGTCTGTCCTCTTTGAAACCATGACTGATCGAACACACAGAGGATAGAACCAGATTAGTTTATTTAATTTATTTCTATTATTCACACACAGAGGATAGAACCAGATTAGTTTATTTAATTTATTTCTATTATTCACACACAGAGGATAGAACCAGATGAATTCATTTACATTATTCACACAATTATGTTACAATGTGAAAAAACACATTCTCTCGTTATTTAATGTGTCTTTGTGTGAATGATCTGTGACCCAATGACTGCACAGTGTCATTTCAAATACTCTTCTACAGTGTTATTAACATTTATTTTCCACTGATGGAGCACAATCCATGTAATATTGGTTCATTCGTTTTTCAATTTAAAACCAAAAATCAAAAAACAAAAAAACAACTTTTTTTTTTTGTTTTTCATTTTCAAAACCAGAATGAAAAACGCATAACGGTTCATTTTTCCATTTCCTGATTTTGTGCTCAAATGAAAAATGGAAAAAACGGTTAACGACCGTTTCATCCGACTTTGCTATTTTCAATATAGTTCAGTTGTCTGACCTGGAAGCAGCCGTTACTGGGGAAAAAATAAACAAACGGAATCATGGCCGGACCGGAGGAATATTTTGCTATAATTAAGCAGCTGTTTGATACATACAGAAGTGTATTGCATTCATTCATTCATTCATTCATTTTCTGAACCCGCTTTATCCTCACTAGGGTCACAGGGGCGGAGCCTATCCCAGCTACATATGGGTGAAGGCGGGGTTCACCCTGGACATGTGACCAGTTCATCGCAGGACTGAACATACAGAGACAAACAACCACTGTCACATTCACACCTGTGAGTGAATATTATTATATTAGCATGTACTGCATTCACACAAAAAATAAAATCGGCCACATTTTTTTTTTTTTTTTTTTTTTTTTTCAGAAAACAGTATCTCGTTAATTTGGAAAAACAGAGCCATTTTTTAAAACTTATTTTGTACTGTGTTATGAAAAAATAAAAAATGGGCTGTCATTTTCTCAGTCAGTGGGCCGGCAGTGGCTGGTCCAGACAGGAGCCTGTAGTCCGGCTTCCTGCAGGACACCACACAGCGATGTGGGAGTTGGAGGCATTAATGAAGTCAAATAAAATGACATTCGCCTGTATTAAAGAAGTCCGGTTTATCAGAGCTGAACTAAAAACACATGAATCTGTCGTCTACTTTTAGAAGAATGATCCAAACCTGAATAAAAACCCCAGCAGATCCCACACCTGAAAGCCTCAGTGCACATCAGGTACTTGGACCGTATTCTATTGAGGACTTGCAGTTGACATCACTGGTCATGTGATTGTTGTTTACACCGCCATATTGGTAGGCACACTATCTGGATCCAGAAAGTCTGAACTGTTGCTTTATCTGGTGTTTTTCTTTGGACTGGTGTTTGTGTGTTTTGTTATTTGTGAGGACCGTACTTTCTGGGCTATAAGCTGCAGGTGTCCACGTTGTGACATGACATATTTCCACAGACAGATGATTTACATATTTCTTTCCATCCCTTCACTGCTTTTGTCCAAACAGTGTGTGTAACGTCAGTAAACGTCAGGAACAGGCTGGTTCACAAACCCACAACAGTCACTGATCTGTCTCTTCCTCTTCTTCTGCTCATTAAACCACTGCAGTCGTCTTCTTCAGTGTTCTTCAGTAGAACATCTTCAAAGGCTCCGTCACACTCCTTCTACGTCTCTCCTCCGTTGTTGCTCAGTGGCACTTCGGTGCTGCAGCTCTGTTTCCTTCTTTACAGACACATCCATTGGTTTGAACTTCACAGCTGCATCAGATGCATTTGTTCGTGTGTTTTCCATGATGAGGGTTTGTGCGTGACACACAAAATGACTGTTCAAAGTTCAGATTCAAACTCCTCCTCTTCATCACCTCTTCCTCCTGTCTGTCTCACTTTTGCTCTTCCTGTTAGAGCGCCCCCTGGAGGACGTTAGCCTGTATAAATCTATACTGGAGCTGCATCGCTGTATAAGCCGCAGGGTTCAAAACCAGAAAAAAGTAGCAGCTTATAGTCTGGAAAGTACGGTATGTCTGCTTGTGGTAAAGGCACCACAGATGAGTTCACATGTTCACTACCAACAGTGATGCAACTGGGAGGTCAAACCAGTGTTCCCAGCTCCAGCCGCCTCACATCAGCTGTACACCTGCAGGCTCTGAACTGGTGAACGAGCCCATATGTTCGCTGTAAAACGCTCCATTAACTGTCTGTGTCCTTAAGCCCCTCCCATCTTCATAATGTGACTGGAGCGCATGGGGAAGGCTGTCCCATAGTTAAAGCAGACCGGCACAGACAGGGATGGGAGTCGAGAAAAAACGGTTCTTTTTGAGAACCGGTTCCCAGTAGCTCGATTCCTTGGAATCGTTTGCCTGCTTATCGATTCTGCCTTCGTTGCGCATGCGCGATGACGTCAGACATTCGCTGCATTGTTTTGGTCAGAACAAAGACAACATGGTTTTGAGGCAGAAACGGTCCAAACAGACCACACCAGGTCCAAACAGACCACACCAGGTCTAAACAGACCACACCAGGTCCAAACAGACCACACCAGGTCCAAACAGACCACACCAGGTCCAAACAGACCACACCAGGTCCAAACAGACCACACCAGGTCTAAACAGACCACACCAGGTCCAAACAGACCACACCAGGTCCAAACAGACCACACCAGGTCCAAACAGACCACACAGAATTGTAATCGTTAAATTCTTAATGATTCCCATCCCTAGTCACAGACGGGGGGGCAGTATCGTCTCCAGCTCCAGCTGAACTCAGCGATGTCACCCGCCGTAGCTCCACCCACTTCCATCTGCCTCACCCAGCTGAGGAAACTCAAAGGGAGCAGGTAGATCCACAACCACTGTCTGTAGGTGATAGTCCAGGGGAAGTCCTCCTGTAGGTTTAAAGGGTCTGCAGCACCGGACCACATGAGGACTGTTCTGTTTTTACACACCGCTAAGGCAACAGGCACGCAGGCTAACTATACTGAGAAGCTAGGCTAACTATACTGAGAAGTTAGGCTAACTATACTGAGAAGCTAGGCTAACTATACTGAGAAGCTAGGCTAACCGCGGTAATAACTCTAAACAGAAGCAGCGCTGCCACCAGTGGAACCCAGCGGTCTGTATGCAGAACTGATACTGGTGAAAGAGAAGGAATAAACGGCACACAGGAGTTTAGCGGGTCCATCCTCTAACAGGAGTTTAGCGGGTCCATCCTCTAACAGGAGTTTAGCGGGTCCATCCTCTAACAGGAGTTTAGCGGGTCCATCCTTTAACAGGAGTTTAGCGGGTCCATCCTCTAACAGGAGTTTAGCGGGTCCATCCTCTAACAGGAGTTTAGCGGGTCCATCCTCTAACAGGAGTTTAGCGGGTCCATCCTCTAACAGGAGTTTAGCGGGTCCATCCTTTAACAGGAGTTTAGCAGGTTCATCCTTTAAAAGGAGTTTAGCGGGCCCATCCTTTAACAGGAGTTTAGCGGGTCCATCCTCTAACAGGAGTTTAGCGGGTCCATCCTTTAACAGGAGTTTAGCGGGTCCATCCTCTAACAGGAGTTTAGCGGGTCCATCCTTTAACAGGAGTTTAGCGGGTCCATCCTCTAACAGGAGTTTAGCGGGTCCATCCTCTAACAGGAGTTTAGCGGGTCCATCCTTTAACAGGAGTTTAGCGGGTCCATCCTCTAACAGGAGTTTAGCGGGTCCATCCTTTAACAGGAGTTTAGCGGGTCCATCCTTTAACAGGAGTTTAGCGGGTCCATCCTCTAACAGGAGTTTAGCGGGTCCATCCTCTAACAGGAGTTTAGCGGGTTCATCCTTTAAAAGGAGTTTAGCGGGCCCATCCTTTAACAGGAGTTTAGCAGGTCCATCCTCTAACAGGAGTTTAGCGGGTCCATCCTTTAACAGGAGTTTAGCGGGTCCATCCTCTAACAGGAGTTTAGCGGGTCCATCCTTTAACAGGAGTTTAGCGGGTCCATCCTCTAACAGGAGTTTAGCGGGTCCATCCTCTAACAGGAGTTTAGCGGGTCCATCCTTTAACAGGAGTTTAGCGGGTCCATCCTTTAAAAGGAGTTTAGCGGGTCCATCCTCTAACAGGAGTTTAGCGGGTCCATCCTTTAACAGGAGTTTAGCGGGTCCATCCTTTAAAAGGAGTTTAGCGGGTCCATCCTTTAACAGGAGTTTAGCGGGTCCATCCTTTAACAGGAGTTTAGCAGGTCCATCCTTTAACAGGAGTTTAGCAGGTCCATCCTTTAACAGGAGTTTAGCGGGTCCATCCTTTAACAGGAGTTTAGCGGGTCCATCCTCTAACAGGAGTTTAGCGGGTCCATCCTTTAAAAGGAGTTTAGCGGGTCCATCCTTTAACAGGAGTTTAGCGGGTCCATCCTCTAACAGGAGTTTAGCGGGTCCATCCTTTAACAGGAGTTTAGCGGGTCCATCCATGTGATCATGTGACGTTTGTGCAAAACCTGAATAATCAGCTGTAGTTCAACTGGTCTGACAGCTTCAACTGTGTTTCATTGTGTTTCCAGACTGGAGAAGCTTTACTGGGACTACAGCTGACCCACACTGACTGTTCCACTGGTTCAAAGTGTTGAATATATGAGTGAATCTGTTTTATTATAGGACTGTAGGTCTGAGCAGAACACCCCCCCCCCACATTCACATGTATGTACAGAACTATTACTGAAATATCAGAATGCATCCTGCCGTACCATGGAATCTGTGCAAACCCATCGAATACAGCAGGAAAGAACCCCATCAACTTTGCATGAATCAGCTGTTCATGTGTGAATCTACAGAACCAACACATAGAAAATACATGAATCTGAATCTGAAGGCTGTACCTCTGTAGTTGTGGAGCTGCTGACCACTGGGCTCCACCACCTCATTATCCACCTTCACCCCCGGGTGCTTCAGACGGAGCTCAGAGAACATCTCCAGGTCAATATCACCTGCACACACCAGCACAGAGTGGTTTTAGTTTGACTAGGACTGTAAATATACCGGTGTTTGTATGAAACTGGTGCTAAACACAGGACATGGGCCTAAAACTCAACCCAGAGGGAGACGAATGTTCTGAAGCAGCTTTGGAAGAACTCTGGGTCGATTTGAAAAGTAAATACTTACTGAGATAAAAGAGAAACTATTTCAGATAAAAACACATTTTTATATCATTTTACATTATATTTAATACATAAATCCACATGTAACACGGTCAAAAGGACACAAAAATTACACACTACTATTTTTTCTAATTTCTCTTTATTCTCTCACAGGTGCATTTTGGGAATTGAACTAATTATTCAAGGCAAAGTGTTTGATAAAAATGACCGCTGTTGAAAAATCACTGTTGATTTATTAGTGTTTAAATGTTCAGGTTCTGTATGTAACACCAGTGGACACGATGGGTTCCACACCAAACCTGGAATGAGACTGAGACTGATGCCAAACCCACATGTGTGGATTAGAAAAACCACTAGGATCCACACAGTGAACACAGTGTCTGTATTTAGAGTCTGTAGAAGAGCATTTACACATGTTTACACATCTAATGCACTGACACCTAGGCAGATTTAATGTCCATATTTGGGTCCTATTTTTGGACCCAGTATTTGATTATAAATTCATTAATTATGGGATGGATCAGAGCAAGAATATAATTTTTGTACATTTGTCTGAGGTCATCATTAGGTCCATCCTGGGGGTAAATCTGTCTACATTTACCTTTGATTATTGGGTCTAAACAGATGGAACAGTGACAGAAACTAAATAAACCCAGTTTCACAGAAGCACCCAGATTCACTCTACACAAAAAAGAACTAGGACAGAGGCTCCTGTAGTCCAACGGCATATTTAAAGACATTCACTGACATTCATTTGACCTTCTGAGGTCAGTCGAGGTCAAAGGTCATGGCACCAAATGAAAGCCCATATGTGCCTTCCTGTCGATTACCAATTAGATCAATATGTTCAAGTGTTTTCCAGTTCTAACACTTTGAAATGTGTCCCATTATAAACCAATGGAGATTTGGAACATTTAAAAAATTCATTTAAAAAAATCCAAAATCAGTATTTCCCAGTTCTTTGAACAGACTTGGTAGACCTTACCACAAAGAACCTCTGCTATGAACTTCATTTGATTCTGGCCGATGGTTTTGGAGAAGATTCTGGAAAACCAGTTTACAGAGAGACGGACACCAACGGACACCAGTAGTCCATCAGACCTTCAGACCAAGGTTCCAATAGTTCTGGATTTTTACCTCCGCCAAGGAGGTTATGTTCTTGCCAGGGTTTGTCTGTTTGTCTGTCTGTTAGTGTGCAACATAACTCAAAAAGTTATGGACAGATTTGGATGAAATTTTCAGGGTTTGTTGGAAATGGGATAAGGAAGAAATGATTAAATTTTGGTGGTGATCGGGGGTGGGGGGGGGGGGGCGGGCGCAGACCAGAAAATTTCATCAAAATCTGTCCATAACTTTTTGAGTTATGTTGCACACTAACGGACAGACAGACAGACAGACAGACAAACCCTGGCAAACACATAAACTCCTTGGGGTGGGGGGATCAGCCTTGGCGGTGGTCTGCGCTCTCCGAGTGCTTCTAGTTTTATTTAGTTTTTAGAGCAGGTTTGATAGTTTTTACCAGTTTTCTTTTTCTTTTTTTTTTTTTTTCTAAATGCTTAGTTGTTTTTTAGTTGTAGTTCAGTTGTAGTTCAGTTGTAGTTCAGTTGTAGTTTAGTTGTAGTTCAGTTGTAGTTTAGTTGTAGTTCAGTTGTAGTTCAGTTGTAGTTCAGTTGTAGTTCAGTTGTAGTTTAGTTGTAGTTCAGTTGTAGTTTAGTTTTAGTTTAGTTTTAGTTCAGTTGTAGTTTAGTTTTAGTTCAGTTGTAGTTCAGTTGTAGTTTAGTTGTAGTTCAGTTGTAGTTCAGTTGTAGTTCAGTTGTAGTTCAGTTGTAGTTCAGTGGTCTCTTTTCTCTTCTTCTCTGTGCTCCTATTCAAATCAATCCCAGACAGGACTCTGCTGCTTTAGTCTCCATGTTTCCAGGTAGAGTGGGGACCAGAAGACGACTGGAAACCACAAGTGAACACAAGTGACGGAGCAAAAAGTGTCGTACAGTGAAATAAATCGATTTTGTATCAACCCGACATTGATAAAGACGGAAACAAAGGGAATTTTATCCATAATTTTTATCCGTTTTACTTAGTTTTGTAAACACACAATACAGTTTGTTAGTTATGGTTTTTTTCTTTTAATTCTAGTTTTTATTTATTTCACTTAATGAAAATGTTTTTTCAATTTTAGTTTTCATCATTTTGTTAGTTTTCGTTAACGATCATAACCTTGCTTCAGACTGTTTG
>NC_043977.1:1598019-1650519 GCF_902148855.1 Sphaeramia orbicularis | reverse complement strand
CACTAACATAAACACAAACACTAACACTAACATAAACACTAACACTAACAAACACTAACATAAACACAAACACTAACACTAACATAAACACTAACACAAACACTAACACTAACATAAACACAAACACTAACATAAACACAAACACTAACATAAACATAAACACTAACAAAAACACAAACATAAAACACAAACATAAACACAAACACACACTGCTCACCCAACAGAACATATGTGTTTATATAGTCCACTAGGAGGGTATTCAAACAATGAATGAACGAATGAATGAATGAATGATTTATTTTGGTTTGTACATGAATAGTTGCATGTTCATGGTTTTCCTGCTGTATCTATAATAGTTTTGAATATTTGTGTTTAATCTGTTCATTAGTTCAGAACCACAGAGCAGCAGATCATCTACAGACTGTTTATGTTCAGTGTGTTGTTTAATAAAAGCAGAGCTAAGCTAACAGAGCCAAGCTAACAGAGCTAAGCTAACAGAGCTAAGCTAACAGAGCCAAGCTAACAGAGCTAAGCTAACAGAGCCAAGCTAACAGAGCTAAGCTAACAGAGCCAAGCTAACAGAGCTATAATGTAAACTATCAGCTGCACATGACTTTTATACGATACTTTGTTATTTTGAGTGACTGTTAAAATAAGAGACAATTAGTTGAAGTTTGAAGAAGAAAACTTCAGTATATTACAGATATGTGGAAACTCTAGCTTTATAGTTGTGATTCATCCGTCATTCTGATGACCAGTATTATTATCTGTAGTGCTGATGGGCTGGTGGTTTTGACAGGCGTATCGTTTAGAAGTCCTCCTGTCGTGGCTCATTTGGAACGTCAGCACTAAACCCAAGCCTTTAAACCGCTGAAAACAGTCATTTCATCTGCTCTGAACGTTTCCAGGTTCACTTCTGTTTCCTACATACGCAGTAATAACAGTTTACACAGGTACCAGCTCTAAAATACAGGACCACATGGACTGGAAAATCACCACTATAAAGCACATGGTTTAGATCTGGACATGAAGACGCCGCAGGAGGGAGAGGATTTAATGGAAAAGAAATAAGAAGATGGTTCAACGGCACATTTATCAGAACCTGCATGAGAAGAAATCAGACTAAGAACACAGAGCAGACTGAGGTTTCCATGTGTGTCACATCTGAACTCTTTTCTATTCCTGGTAACACACTCCTGCTTCAGTTATTAAACGCTCAGGTTTGGACTCACAGTGTTTCCATAGAAACAGAACGTTGACCTGCGGAGAACCAACACCAGGTTCTAGATGTGGTGGTTTGAATCCTGAGGAGAGCTGACAGTAGGAAAAAGAAGTTCATGAAGACCTCTGTGTTTTAGAAGTACGGACAGAAAAGGGCTGTGGAAAAGCCTGAGATTTAGTTATTTATTTATTTGTTTATTCGATGGTTAATGATTGATTTATGTATTTATTGTTTGTTTGGTTATTTATTTGTTTACTTATTTGGTGGTTTATTTATTTATTTGGTTGTTTATTTATTATTTGTTTATTTATTTGATGGTTAATGATTTATGTATTTATTTGTTTGGTTATTTATTTACCTATTTGGTGGTTTATTTATTTATTTTTTATTTGTTTATTTATTTGTTTATTTGATGGTTAATGATTTATGTATTTATTTGTTTGGTTATTTGGTTATTTATTTACTTATTTGGTGGTTTATTTGGCTGTTTATTTATTTATTTGGTTGTTTATTTATTTATTTGGTTGTTTATTTGTTGGTTGTTTATTTATTTGGTTGTTTATTTATTTGGTTGTTTGTTTATTTGGTGTAAATTATTTATTTATGTATTTGTTTATTTGGTGATTTATTTATTTTTTTGGTTGTTTATAAATTAATTAATTAATTAATTAATTTGTTTGTTTAGCAGGAACAGTTCACATTAATGAACATTTCTGTGGCAGTTTTAGTAAAAAAACCTTCTTTTTTTTTTTCCACTGTTGTCTGTGGGTCAGAACTAAAGTCCCAGCATTCATAAAATTAGAAACATTTTAAAAACTAAGGCCACATTAAGGATTTCCCCAACAATTACAATATAAGGTGAACATCATTTAATCAGAGTTAATTAAGAACTAACCCCAGACTCATTCAGTCAATGGATGCAGCTGAAGCTTCACATTATTTCTTTCATTTTGATGTTTGTGAAAACGCAAAATATAAAAAATGGAAAATTCACCTTAAATGTGTTCAAAAAATAGAAGCGGTACAAAGTGCAGATATTTGGTAAATGTTCGAGTTCAAGCTCATGGATTCAGATCTGTTCGGTTTAGTTTTCGCAGTGATTTAAGGCCTCAGCCACCAGAGGGCACTGTTGGAAAAACAGGCATAGCAACAGGACGGTAAGGATACTATATTTAAAATGACTAATATGTGCTAAAATACTGGTCCTGTTAACAGACTGTTTTCACCAGTCTGTTCCTTTACTAAAAACACATAAATATGACAAACTGCAGCAGTCAGCTGTGTACAGAGTTAGTGTGATCACACACACACACACACACACACACACACATATTCCAGTGTACAGTATGTGTACCAGCCTCTGCGTAACAGTGGTCCGTTCATATTCGTTTGCCCTTGGTATTAGTTCTTCGTTTCTTTGGTGTGTGTGTGTGTGTGCAGTTTGGTTCTGCATGAGCACATTCTACCAGAGCTGTGGAGACGACACTGAGAGTCTGAGAACTGGAAATAAGTGGACGACACATAAACAGCATATGAGCAAAACACAGAAAACAGCAGCAGCATTAACTGTTCTGTCCAACTGTCATATCTGTACAGTGTGTGTGTGTGTGTGTGTGTGTGTGTGTGTGTGTGTGTGTGTGTGTGTGTGTGTGTGTGTGGGATTACCTGGCCAGTATGTCTGGCAGAATGTTGTGGATGAAGTCCCGCATACACTGGTGTTCAGAGGAACGTTCCAGAAACAGCTGGAAGGCTCTCTGGTACCTGCTATCATCATTAACCAGACTGAGGAGTGGAGACGCCATGGAGCCACTGGAGGAACGACAGGAGAGCAAGGTCATTATCGTTAACGAAGACTAACCAAACCACCAAAACTGGAACTGAAAAAACATTTTTAACTGAAATAAGTAAAAACTAGAATTAAAAGAAAAAAACATAACTAACTGAAACTGTATTGTGTGTTTATAAAACTAACTAAAACGGAGAAAAATTATGGATAAAATTCCCTTTGTTTTTGTCTTTTGTCAGTGTCGGATTGATACGAAAGCGATTTATTTCACTCTAGCAATTTTCTCTGCTGGCACCAAATAATATTTAAAGGTCCGTCACTTGTGTTCACTGTGGTTTCCAGTCGTCTTCTGGTCCCCACTCTACCTGGAAACATGGAGACTAAAGCAGCAGAGTCCTGTCTGGGATTGATTTGAATAGGAGCACAGAGAAGAAGAGAAAAGAGACCACTGAACTACAACTGAACTACAACTGAACTACAGCTGAACTACAACTGAACTACAACTAAAGTACAATTAAACTAAAACTAAGCATTTAGGAAAAAAATGAAAACTAATAAAAACTATCAAACCTGCTCTAAAAATGAATTAAAATGAAGTGAATTAGAGAAAAAAAGTAAAAACTAAATAAAATAGGGCTGGGCAAGTTAACCCATTATTACTGCGTTAACGCATTCATTAAATAACACCGACAATTCTTTTTCTCTCCTGTTAATGCCGTTTTATTCTAACTCTTTTCTTCTGCTTGTGTGTGTGTAGCGATTAGCTGCAGATAGACAACAGGTTTAACAAGAAAAGACGGACACCCAAAACTTGTGTCCAAATCTGTTCCTGTAGACTCACTGTAAAACTGACACATACAAACTAAATCTGTCTGAGTTCTGTTCACTGCCTTAGTACATTTACATGGCATTATACATTTAAATGAATGGGAAAAAGATCACTAGCTCAATGCTAACTTGAATGGGAAAGTCCATAGACACGTTAACGATTAGCATTTACAGATTAAGATTTACAATGTCTTTTTGTCCAGAAACAAAGGTTCACATCAGAGATATTTGATACTATTCATTGTTCCAACAACTGAACAGAAAATACTCACAGGCAAACGTTTTTGGGGCCATACAAACAGAGTGAAAGAAACGTGTCTGTTAGTTCCTTCTTATGTCTGAACTGACTACGGGAACACCGCAAGGACAAAACATACGTTAGTGACACTTATTCCCACCACTAGAGGGCCCCCTTTGTTTACTTTGAACACCTGAACATCACATATTATTGGTCTTATTAGTATTAGTACTGATTAGTGGGACTAAGACTCCTGTCAATCACTCACAAGTGGAAATAAACATGTGTGGACATAAACATGTGTAACAGTAGCGGTCTGTTCCATGGACATTTTCATTGTAAATGTCTTCAGATGGTGGGGGGGGGGGGGGGGGGGGACACAGGTGTTTGGAAGCACTGACATGTGCAATTATTTTTATCAGCGCAGTACTGCAGTCTGAGATATCACTGAAAGGAAATACACACTGTTGATGACGGCAACCCCCGATATAACTATATGATTAATTGTGATTAATCACAGAAATCCACACAATTAATTGCGATTAAAAATTTTAATTGCTGCCCAGCACTAAAATAAAACTAAACTATAATGAATCAGCCCCCCCACACACATCACCACCAAAATTTAACCCTTTGTTCCTTGTGCCAGTATCAACATTTACTGAAGTTTTCATCCAAATCCGTCCAGAACTTTTTCAGTTATCTTACTTACACACACACACACACACACACACACAGACCAATGCCGGCAGAAACAGAACCTCCTAGGTGGAGATAAAAATCCAAAACTATTAGAACCTTGCAGGAGAACCACTGAGGACACACTGAACATCTGAAGTGTGTGTGTGTTTGTGTGTGTGTGTGTTCTCATTATTTTATCGAAGTGCCTATTGACACAGTACTGTGGCATGAAATATGGGCGTGTCTGTGACCACAGAGCCAATCAGTGCCCTCCTTCCCTCATGTGTCCAGTACTCGGACAGTCAGACAGAACAGGTGGACTTCACACACGGTGCATGTTTAGTTCACTCTGTGGAAGACCAGAGTTCACATCCCAGTTAGAGAAGCAGTTTTATTTCTTTATTTTTTCTGAAGATTTTCAAAGAGGGGGCTGGGTAAATCTGACACTGATATGGGACTGGGGTGGAACCAGAGGAACATTTCATGTCAAGGTTATTGGGATTAAAATGATCACAGTTCTCATTATTATCACGGTATTGTTGAAATGTGCTCAAAATGTTCAAAAAGTACGAATACACAACCTGAAATAATTTATCCGTTGTATTTTGAAAAAAAAAAAAAAACACACAAACAAACAAACAAACAAACAAACAAAGAAACCCAAATCCAATAACAGGCACAGTGTACTTTCTGTTGCAGAAACATTCAAATATTACCATGGAAACAAACATACACATGTGCATTACAGATGGAACCTGATGGACACTGTTGGACCATTTTCCAGATCAAGTTTGTGTTCAAAGTGCGGTAATCAGACACAGTTATCATGAGAATTAGAATTTAAACGGTAACACTAACTGTTGGGAAGTTTACCACAGTGTATCGTTATAGCGGTAATGGTTACGTCTGTGTATGGGACAACGATCATTGTGCACAATTTGGACCACAGAACTGACACAGAACTGAAGTCACATGACACATTACTGCATCTAACATGTAGCTCCGCCCACCTTCTCCAGCCTCCAGGACACAGAACACCATAAAACATCTGGAACATTTAGAACAACACTTCCTGTTCTATACTGTGAACTGTCACTGACCAGGGGTGTCCTCCGTCCACAAAAGAATGAACTGAAGTTGAGTCCATATACGAGCACAGAACTGAGGAAACAACAGGAGGAGGAGCTCATGGAGCAGGATCTGTGATTGGCTCTAGGACAAATGCTGACATCTGATTGGTCTGTGGTCATAGACACACCCATATCTGGTGCCTCAGTACTGTGGACGTACACATGGTCTTATCTGACTGCCCCTCAGGCTGAACATGGTGGACTCTTCACTGGACTGAAACAGTCACAGTTTATTCAGTTTGATCAGTTTTGAACAGAAGAACCATCGACTGTAATCTGAGTTTAATGAACACGGACAGGATCAGACAATTAAATAGAAAAATATAAAAAATACAGGATTTACACTGAAAAACTCCAGCTACAGAGGGTACAAACAGAATAAAAACTGACCAACCCCTGGAGGACAGACCTTCCTGTGGACGCAGACGTCCCTCTGGGCCTTTAAGGGTTAACTCCAAACCTCTGTCATTTTTCCTGTGATGACACTGGACCCTGAACTGCGCATGAGCTGCACCACCGGCCCCAAACGCACCACGGTGGGAGTCACGGAGGCGCTCTGCGTCTGCGCACAATCTGCGCATTTCTACCACATGCGCACATGTGGGATCATCTGCACATCAGTCCGTGCTTCCGGTGCACAGACACGTGACCAGCGGCAGAAACAGAGGTGCGCGCGTCGCCCTGGTCTGGTGTGATCAGCTGATTCCAGAACAGACGCGCGGCCCCGTGCACCGAGACACGCACGAGCCGCCTGTGTGTGTGTGTGTGTGTGTGTGTGTGTGTGTGTGTGTGTGTGTGTGTATACATGTGTGTGTACAGATATGTGTGTGTACATATATGTGTGTGTGTGTGTCGCAGGACAGACAGACAGAAGGCGGTGTTTTCACTTACATGCGCAGTCGTCAGTGCGTCCGGACGGAGAAGTGCACAGTGCGCCGCGCGTGGAGCAGCTCCGATTAAAACCCTCCCACTGGTGGCACGGCTCCCCCTGAGGAGGAGGAGGAGGAGGAAAGGGGGAGGAGGGGGAGGAAAAGCATGAAAGAACTGAGAGAAGAAGAAAACAGCCCAGACTGAAACTAGAACTAAAGGCCTTACAGGCCCAGAAGAGGAACAGCAACTGGAAAAAACTAGGAAAGATGGAATCAGAATAATCAGAATAATAATCAGAATAATACAAATAATAATAAGTATCTGCAAACCATTAAAGTTGGAAAATAATAATAAGTCTGTGTGTGTGTGTATATATATATGTATATATATATATATATATATATATATAGAGAGATAGAGAGAGAGAGAGAGAGAGAGAGAGAGAGAGAGAGATAGATAGATAGATATATAGATAGATAGATAGATATACACACACACACATATATATATATATATATATATATATATATATATATATATATATATATATATATATATATATAAGGAGAACCTGTGTCCTCTGCAGTGTCCACTGTGCATGACGGGCTTAAACTGAAACAGGTCGTTGGACATAAATTTCATGGAACCATGATCATTAAATGTATAAATGTGCTTTCATCTGTTGCTTCATATTTGTAACTCTTGACTTTTATCCACAGACACATAAATAAAAATCTAAATTCTAATTTCTAAAATCTAATTTCATGTGTAATCCGTCTGTGGCTGTTACCGTGGAATTCACAGCTGAAGCTCAACTCAGAAAGTTTCATCTCAGAGGAAACGGAAAGAATGGAAGAAAAGAGTCAGATGTAGAGGATCCCAACCCTGACCCATGTGACCTCCAGACCCAGTCCAGGAGGTCCGGTCTGGATCCAAACCAGGTCTGATCTGTGACTCAGTGGTTCCGGCGTCAGACTGACAGGAATCAGGTCAAGAACTGAAATTAGATCATAATTAGGTCAGAGAGTCCATCTGATCAGATCTGGAATCAAAAGACTGAATCTGACAGAGCTTGGAAGACGTGACTGTAGAGATGAAGGCGTCACATGACACGAAGACAGAAAAATAGACGTTTCAAAGATACGACAGCATATTAGGGCCACGAAACAAAATACAGACACCTGAAAATACAAACACCTGTCACTGCCAGAATAGAGTCGTAAAATATTGAGATAAAACACGTAATTTTATGAGTAAAGTTGAATACAAGAACAGCCATAATATTATAAGAATAAAGTTGTCAGATTTGGAGAATAAGGCCATAATATGAATTTACCTACCATTTCTAATGAACAAAATGTCAAATTATTGTCTGAAATAAAAATAGGAGAACTAAATGCAGCAATAAGTAAATTGAAAACAGGAAAGTCGCCGGGCGCAGATGGCTTCACCTCTGAATGGTGCAGGACTATGAAAGAAACACTGGCTCCAGTATTATTGAGAACTTTTAACTGGGTGTTGAAGAAGAAGGAAATTCCGGCCTCCTGGAGATATGCCATTATTTCTGTGTTACCAAAAGATGGAAAAGATAAGTTGGAGTGCAGTAATTACCGACCGATTAGTGTATTGAATATAGACTATAAATTATTTACAACTATACTGTCCAAAAGAATCGATACTATACTACCAGAATTAATCCATTTTGATCAAACTGGTTTTGTAAGACAAAGACAAACACAGGACAATATTAGGAGAACTTTGCATATAATAGATCAAATTGTCAAACAAGGAATAGAAACAGCCATTATTAGCCTAGATGCCGAAAAGGCTTTTGATTCGGTCAGGTGGTCTTTCCTGTACAAAGTTTTAGAAAGATTTGGTTTTCATAAAACTATTATTGAAGTATTTGAAGCCCTTTACGACAAACCCTCTGCAAAAATAAAAATTAATGGTGACTTATCTAATCCATTCATCCTTGAAAGAGGAACTAGACAAGGCTGCTGTGCCTCACCTCTTCTCTTTTCTCTATTTATTGACCCCTTGGCTCAATGGATTAGGCAAAACACAGACATTAAGGGAATAAATATGCCATCAGGAGAAAATAAACTGGCCTTATTTGCAGATGATGTATTGATATATTTATCACTACCTACACAGTCACTCCCAAAGCTTATGAAGCTGCTAGAGCAATATGGGATGTACTCAGGATGTAAACTTAATATACAAAAAACACAGGTAATCACCTTTAACTATGACCCACCTATTCACATCAGAAACAGATATAAAATTAACTGGGATGCAGAATCAATCAAATACCTAGGGGTAAACTTAACAAAGGATATCACAAAATTATTTGAATTAAATTATAACCCCTTAAATTCCCAGTTGAAATCTGATATTTCGCGTTGGAATGTTATCCCTTTCTTGAGCTTAAGCTCTAGGGTGGAGTCCATTAAAATGAATATTTTACCAAGACTGCTTTATCTTTTCCAAAATCTTCCAGTGTCAGTACCAGCCAAAGAATTCAATGAATGGGATCTGATGATATCCAGGTATTTATGGCAGGGGGAAAAACCCAGGATTAGGTTTAAGACCCTACAACTAAGTAAGGAGAGTGGGGGTATGGGTCTCCCCTCCTTAAGAAAGTATTACATAGCAGCACAGTTGAGGCCATTGATTTGCTTGTGTACCCCTGCTTATTCTGCACGCTGGAAAGAAATTGAAAATGTGATGTTAGAAGGGATACCCATTGAAGCTGCTATTGCAGATAATGAACTTTTAAATAGACAGATGAGCATAGGCAGTCCTTGTTTAAATCTACTATTGAGAACTTGGCAGGAAATTATGAAAACTTGTAATTTAAATGAACCAGTTAAACTACTGCGATGGTGTGCTTATGATACTGAATTTATTCCAAATAGATCTGATGGTAGATTTAAGATGTGGACTGCTGAAGGTCTAACAAATTATTACTCATTTACTGAGGAGGGGATATTCCATAGTTTTGAATTCTTAAAGAAAAGGCACAATCTTGAGCAAAAGGACTTCTATAGATATCTTCAAGTTAGAAACTATTTCAACCAGATGCTAAGACAAAATATAGGTAAAGTAGAAACTGGAATTCTGAAAATCCTTTTGTCAGTATCAGAATCCCTGTGTTCTAAGATAATATCTAAACTCTATAAAAATATACTCAATTCTGAATCAGAAAATACCTGGTATATAAAAGAAAAGTGGGAAAAAGAGGGCAATTTGGTTATAACAGAGGATGCTTGGAAAAGAATATGTCTCATACAATGGACTTCAACCTGCTCGACTACTTGGCGTGAATTTTGTTGGAAAAATGTTGCTAGGTTTTTTATCACACCTTTACAAAAGGGACACAGGGGAGGGGCTTCCAGCTGTTGGAGACGATGTGGGATGGTCAACACCAATCATTACCATATTTTCTGGAGTTGCCCAGTCATCGTCCCTTACTGGCAGGAAATCCACAAACATATTAACAATATAATAGGAGTGAATATCCCTTTTACTTTTGATACAGTTTATATGGGAGATATTCAGTTTGACGGATGGAGAAATAACGATAAAAAGCTGGTCCAAATTCTCCTGGCTGGAAGTAAAAAAGTTATTACGAGAAATTGGCTCAAACCCCATCTACCCGCTATAGATGAATGGATCGATATTATCCATGAAATTTACATGATGGAACGGCTGTCATATTCCCTTAGAGTCCAGAAAGAGAGATTTTACAAAATCTGGAGAAAATGGACTGAGTATGTCAAACCTATAAGACCAGACTTCTTTTGAATTTTTGGAAAAGGATCAAGAAACAGTGTCTTATTGATCTAGACATTTTTATTTTTTCTATCTTTTGCCTTTGACCTTTAACCTGAACCTTTTTTATTTCATTATACTGCTACACAGGAATTTTGTCTTTGAAAAACCTTCCATTGTGAAAGCTTCCAATGTTCTTGTTGAAAATTGTTCTAACCAATGTTTCCCTAAAGGTCTAAAAAAACATCTGAAAGAGCTACATCGAGAAATACTCAGATGATCTGTGACTGTTCAGATGTAAATGTTATGGTATAAATATATGTATATATATATATATATATATATATATATATATATATATATATATATATATATATATATGTATGAGGACGAATGTAACAGATTGTGGCATTGTCATTTGTAAGTGCTCTTTATAAATAAAAAAAAAAAAAAAAAAAAGCCATAATATGACAAGAATATTACGAGTTGTGTTCGCTGTAACTGGAAACTCTGTCATCAACAAGGATAAAGGATTAGGATTTAGAAATGAGGACTTTATCGCACTATCGAGAATTTATTTTCAAAATATTACGACTTTAACGTCATGAAAGTACGACATTATTTTTGTTAAATCATTTTTTGTTTTATGTTATTATTGACTTCATACTTTTATTTGTTTTCTTTCCATGGTTGATACAGACGTCCACACTCGTCTTATTTTGACGTAGCAGTTCACATGAGGACATTCTAGGCCCCGCCTCCGTCCATGTCCCTGAAGTCCAACGTCCTCAGATTAATGACGGTAGTTTCATCGTCTTATCTGCTCCACCTCCATGTGACACAGACCCACAGATTATTATCAAGACCATTGTACAAAGAACTGAAGGAACAGCAGTCTGCTGTTTGGAACAGCTCCTTCATACATTTAAACCTGCAGAAGGCACCGCAGTAGAACCAATGATATCATGGATTTTTCTGCTAATTTTCTACCACTATAAGCCTAAGAAGAGTATGTTTTCCACCAACTAAAGAAGAAAAAGCTACTTTGGAATGAAGAAATCAGAATGAGGAAGAGGAGGAGGAGGAGGGGGAGGAAGAGGAGGAGGGGGAGGAAGGGGAGGAGGGAGGAGGAGGGGGAGGAGGGGGAGGAAGAGGAGGAGGAGGGGGAGGAAGGGGAGGAAGAGGAGGAGGGGGAGGAAGAGGAGGAGGAGGAGGAGGAGGAGGAAGAAGAGGAGGAGGAGGAAGAGGAGGAGGAGGGGGAGGAAGAGGAGGAGGTCTTTCTGGACCTTGCTTTGTGCGCTGGTGCACAGTCATGTTGGAACAGGAGGTCCAGCTCAGACTGGTGGAGAATGGAAGTGTGCAGAAGGTCTTGGTCTGCTGACTGTGGTGTGGATGAAGTGGACTGGCCTGCACACAGTCCTGACCCCACCCCCACAGAACACCTGTGGACGAATGAGAGTGCGGACTGAGAGCCGGGCCTTCTGTCCGACACCAGTGTGGGACCTCACACATGCGCTTCTGGAAGAACGGTCCAGAATTCCCATGAACACACTCCTAACCCTTGTGGACAGCCTTCCCAGAAGAGCTGAAGCTGTTCGAGCTGCAGAGGGTGGAGCCACGTCAGACTGAACCCACAGACTAGGAATGGGATGGACCTGACATTCATCTGGGAGTAAAGCAGGAGAGGGAATGCTGTTGGATACAGAGTGTGTGTGTGTGTGTGTGTGTGTGTGTGTGTGTGTGTGTGTGTGTGTGTGTGTGTGTGTGTGTGTACTTCTGTGTGAATGCTGTCACACACACATACACACAGATCCACCTTCAGATGTTTTCTCTCTTTTCTGTTCAACACAAACACTAAACTTTCCGTCGGTCCTTAAACGTCACCTCAGCTTCATTTGAACCCATAAGGACCTGATGGCACTGCTGTTCCCAAAGGAATATTCTGTCCATTAATATATATAATATAATATATATATAATATATAATTCTGTCCATTTAACCTTTCCTAAGTCATTTATCACCATTAATTCTACTATTATCCTCTGAATTTAGCATTTTTTTTCCAGTGAAAATCATCTGTTTTCCTGTTTAATCCACTGAGCATGAGGTTCATATATCAAAACAGAAACAACTGAACAAACAGTGTCTGTTTCAGTCCAGTCTGTCCTGAACTGGGTTAAAGGTGGACGTTTGGGTCTGTAAGGGTTAAAGGTGGACGTTTGGGTCTGTGAGGGTTAAAGGTGGACGTTTGGGTCTGTAAGGGTTAAAGGTGGACGTTTGGGTCTGTAAGGGTTAAAGGCGGACGTTTGGGTCTGTAAGGGTTAAAGGCGGACGTTTGGGTCTGTAAGGGTTAAAGGTGGACGTTTGGGTCTGTAAGGGTTAAAGGCGGACGTTTGGGTCTGTAAGGGTTAAAGGCGGACGTTTGGGTCTGTAAGGGTTAAAGGCGGACGTTTGGGTCTGTAAGGGTTAAAGGCGGACGTTTGGGTCTGTAAGGGTTAAAGGCGGACGTTTGGGTCTGTAAGGGTTAAAGGTGGACGTTTGGGTCTGTAAGGGTTAAAGGTGGACGTTTGGGTCTGTAAGGGTTAAAGGTGGACGTTTGGGTGTTTAAGGGTTAAAGGTGGACGTTTGGGTCTGTAAGGGTTAAAGGTGGACGTTTGGGTGTTTAAGGGTGAAAGGTGGACGTTTGGGTCTGTAAGGGTTAAAGGAGGACGTTTGGGTCTTTAAGGGTCTGTAAGGGTTAAAGGTGGACGTTTGGGTGTTTAAGGGTTAAAGGTGGACGTTTGGGTCTGTAAGGGTTAAAGGTGGACGTTTGGGTCTGTAAGGGTTAAAGGAGGACGTTTGGGTCTTTAAGGGTCTGTAAGGGTTAAAGGTGGACGTTTGGGTCTGTGAGGGTTAAAGGTGGACGTTTGGGTCTGTAAGGGTTAAAGGTGGACATTTGGGTCTTTAAGGGTTAAAGGTGGACGTTTGGGTCTGTAAGTAAATTTTTGCTCATTTTTTACAGTGGTGTATACGAACCATCAGTAACTCTGTGCTGACTGTTCATTCAGACTGACTGCGTTGTTTAAATGTTCGTTAACAGCTCGCTCTGCTTCTGCCAAACTGGAACATACGGTGTTCGAGTGCACTGATCCAGCCTGAAGTCGTGGATAAATCCTCATTAAAAGCACAGACTGCGTTTGTTAAACCCTTCACATATCTTCATATAAACCTGCAAATATGTCTTGATAGTTCCAGAATGACATGAATTGGACGTGACAGGCCCAGCCCACGCCGGCGCCGCTCATCAGACGGCCACGACACTGGCGTTCACATTCAGCCGGCTCTGGAACTGAACTGACAGTCTGAAAGGAAGGAATTAGATGAGACAAAAGATTTTAAACACCGTTTCCCACGCACACCTGCGAGCGTCCTGGGACTATCGCACTGGGAATCTGACCGCAGCGCCTGAAGAACCTGCTGGTCTGCTTCAACCTGCTGCCTCTGCCTCTGAGCCTGGCACTGGAAACAGCCTTTATTCAGAACTGAGAGTCAAAGAGACGAAGCAGATGACGGCAGGTCAGCAGCGCAACTGTGGAGGTCAGTCTGTCCCAGCAGACCTGAATTACAAAAGCCAGAAAAAAAAAAAGAAAAAAAAAGAACTACAAAAGCCACTGAATTTCAGAGCACGGAATTTTTGTTTTGCACTGAAATTATGTATCTGAATTTTTTTGCTTCTGAATTGTTTTGCCACTGAATTTTTAGCATCTGGATTTTTTGAATCGGAATTTTTTTTTTAATCTAAATTCATGAACATAGTTGAATTCAGAGACAAAAAAATTCAGATACATAATTTCAGTGCAAAAAAAAAAAAATCAGTGCTAGAAATTCAATGGCTTTTCTAATTCAAAATCGGATCAGACAGATAGACTTCCGTATGGAACTCCAAAGTCACACAAAGTTTTCAGTCCGACGGCCTCAAGAAAACCAAACGGCGCAGGTACTTTCACAGGGTCCCACAATTTATTTGCACTTTGTCCAGCTCTCCATGTACACACAATAGTAACACAAATAGCATGGTACTGTAAACAATGAGTGAACACACTGTTGAATTTTCTCGGACAGAATCCAATAGAAATGTTGGTTGTTCTTTATTTTTGTACCGCAAACCAAATAAATCATTTGACCAATCATCTGGAGCAGAATGATCTTTTTTTCTTTTACATCAGGGTTTCATATTACCGTTCAGTAGATACGTCCCTTTGGCGTCAAATATTACAAACACACTCAAAAAACAGACGACTCTTAATGTTTGGCAACTTGTAAAACAGAATCTTTGCAAGGTCACTTTAGGAAACTTTCTGCCAAAACTGATCAAGCATGCCTACATACAAGGAGCTGTCGCAATACAGTTGTTGCAGCGCATCACAACTGTATTTGCACAACTGTTATGATTATAGAACAACTGATAAAATACATTCAGAATGAGGTCAGAGAACACAAGACCGCACCTTCAGTTCATGGAGGCTGTAAACTGTCTACGTCAGAACCATGAAGGACTGGAGCTCATGTCTGACCTGGACCGCATGAGGAGCGGAGGGTTCACGGTTCGAATCCACGTGGTCAGAGTTCGGTCTACGCATATGCACTGGGACGATGCAGAGTTTAGGGGGTTTGAAGGGGGATGTCAAGGTCCAATCCCATTTCACCCCTTGGCCCCTCCCCCTCCATTCTGCACATTCACCTGAAGGGGTGGGGGTGTCCCCATTCTCAATGAGTCAGAGGGGAGGGGCTAAGGGGGAGGGGCTGTTTGAACCACACTCCAAACACAGGTTCTAATAGTTTGAGATTTTTCATTCTAGTTTAGTTTTATTTAGGTTTGACTTTCTTTTCTCTAATTCATTTAGTTTTCATTTGTTTTCAGAGCAGGTTTGATCGTTTCCTCCACCAGGAGGTGTGGTCACTTTACTTTGTGTGTTTGTTTGTGTGTGTGTGCAAGATAACTCAAAAAGTTATGGACAGATTTTCATGAAATTTTCAGGAAATGTTGATACTGGCAAAAGGAAGAAATGATTAATATTTTGGTGGTGATCAGGGGTGGGGGGGCTTGCCCCCCTTGGCCCAAGTATGCCAGTATCAACATTTCCTGAAAATTTCATGAAAATCTGTCCATAACTTTTTGAGTTATCTTGCTAACAAACAAACAAACAAACAAACAAACATGCATCCACAGAAGGCAGATCTGTCCTGGCAGAGGTCTGCACTCTCCAAGTGCTTTTCTTGTTTGTTTGTTTGTTTGTTCTCATCTTCAGTGTAAAACTCTTCCACCCATCTTTCCCAGATCTTCCCCACAGATAGGCCTAGGCCCTGGGACCAACCCAGTCCATTTTGGTCCCAGTAGGACAAAGTTCAAGGTCACAGCAAGGTCACAACATCTACAGTTTTCCATCTGTCATCGAGACATTTTCCAAAATTCATCCAAAATTCCAAACGACTCCGATTCTCCTCCAGTTGGATCCACCTGTAGCTTAGAACAATCTCTTGTATCTGGAACTAAATTGTCCACATCCACTGTGGAATGTGGACTCTGTGGACATTTACACTGAACACTGAAAATCCCATTTCCCACACATTTAAAATTAGAACTCAACTAATATTGATGTGAATTGAATCTAATTGGACAGACACATGACTGGGACCAGATTCAACTGTTTCTGTGTATGGAACAACCTGGAAACTGTTGGAATTTAAACAGAAACAGTGGATCCACACATGCACAGAGTTCAGGGTGAAGGAGGAGCTGTGAGTTCTGAACACTGGTTATTATTAGTTTTCATTATTTTCTAAATGCTTAGTTGTAGTTCAGTTGTAGTTCAGTTGTAGTTTAGTTGTAGTTCAGTTGTAGTTTAGTTTTAGTTTAGTTGTAGTTTAGTTGTAGTTCAGTTGTAGTTCAGTTGTAGTTCAGTTGTAGTTCAGTGGTCTCTTTTCTCTTCTTCTCTGTGCTCCTATTCAAATCAATCCCAGACAGGACTCTGCTGCTTTAGTCTCCATGTTTCCAGGTAGAGTGGGGACCAGAAGACGACTGGAAACCACAAGTGAACACAAGTGACGGAGCAAAAAGTGTCGTATGGAGACAGCACAGAAAATTGCTCAAGCAAAATAAATTGATTTCGTATCAATCTGACGTTGACAAAGACCAAAACGAAGGGAATTTGATCCATAATTTTTATCTGTTTCAGTTAGTTTTGTAAACACACAATACAGTTTCAGTTAGTTATGGTTTTTTTCTTTTATTTTAGTTTTATTTCAGTTACCGAAAATGTTTTTACAGTTCTAGTTTTCGTCATTTCGTTGGTTTTCGTTAACGATAATAACCTTGCTACAGTGGATCTTACACGAAATTTTCACACCTTCTACATCCACTGCCCCCCCCCCCCCCCCCCCCCCGTACTGCTCTATGGGTCCCCCCCACACAAACACTGGGCCCATGAATTTGTCATGTTTACCCCCCCCTCCCTTATTGGCACCCCCAGGCTCCGTCTGCTGACGGCAGGGGGAATTCTGTGGCAAACAGAGTTATGGCAGCATAGATGACTGATGATGATGACGGAACAGGACTGGAAGGGCTGGACCATTTCAGAGGAGAATGTTTACACCACTACCTATTAGAACGGAGTTTAAAGGGGGAGGGGCCAAGGGGTGAATTAGGATTGGGCCGAAGTTTTTGCCTTGGGAACAGAACAAAGGAATGGAAGAGAAAAGCTGTACAAATATTTTTCTGTTTAAGAGGCTGTAGAAGGAAAGAATAGAGAAGCTTTATAAAAGCATGAAATGAAATAATTGAACGTATGGATGTTGGATTTGTTCTATTTGCATTGACATCATGTAAACCAGGGGTGTCAAACATGTGGCCCGGGGGCCAAAACTGGCCCGCCAAAGGGTCCAGTCCGGCCCACAGGATGAATTTGCAAAGCGCAAAAATTACACTTAAGATATTCACAATCAAGGATGTAGAACTGGTTTTAGTTCAGGTTCCACATACAGAACAATGTGATCTCAACTAAAATAATAGTATAATAACCTATAAGTAATGACTCCAGATTTTCTGAGTTTAATGTGAAAAATATAATATTACATTACACCTCTAAATAATGACAACTCCAAATTTTTCTCTTTGTTTTAGTGTAAAAACTTACATTAACCCTCTGGTATCCAGGTGTGCCTTTTAGGCACACTTTGCACTTCGTTTTAAAAACTTCAAATTATTTTTCACAATTTAAATAAGGTTAGATTTCAAAAGTTGTTCATTTTTGCATGATCTTTAAAATTCTGTCCACCAACTCAAATGTGCACATTGTAAACAAAAGAAAATGACCAGACTAGCATCTGTCTGCCAAGTGTGCATGAAACGCACTATTTCTAACATTTGATCTGTATGATTAGGACTGAGCTGGATTTACAAAAATAAAATCAAATTAAAGCAGAAAAATAAATCAATATAGACTATTTAATAGTTTGATTTATAGGTGTGCATTTTACGCACACTTGGTGACAGATGCTAGTGTTTTTGAACATTTGACCTAGTGCCAAAAATAGTAATGCAAATGAACCAGTGTTGGAGTTAATCATTGACATATGCCAGGATGAAAAAATTAAATAATATGTGATCCACTTTTTATGGAGTATATTGAAAAAAATGAATTTTTTTGTTTTTTGCATTAAAAAAAAAAAAAAAATTGTTTCCATTACAAACACAGCATTTAAAGGGTTAAAAAATGTGACAATTATTGAGTATTTGGTATTTTTATTTACGGCTCAAGTTGATGAAATAGAAAAAAGTGTAAAAGAATTAAAAACAAACTGTATGAACATTTTTTTGATATTATTCCACAAGTGTGCCAAAAAGGCACACTTGGTGCTTAGTAAGGGCCTTGGTGGACGGTACACCGGAGGGTTAAATTATGAAAATATAAACATTTACAAACTATCCTGAATGTGAAAAACCTGAAACCTGAAAAGTGAAATTTTAACATTATTCCTCCTGTTATTAAATATTTTGTGTCTTTGTAGATCCAGTCTGTAATATGCATGTATAAGTGGTAAGTTGAGGTGGAATATTGTTAAAATTGCACTTATTTTTCTCTAGAAATTTCAGGTTATTCACATCTTTTTTGTTTTGATAGTTTGTAAATGTACAGATTTTCTTAATTTAATTTTGATTGCACTGAAACAAAGAGAAAAATTTGGAGTCGTCATTATTTACAGGTTATTCTGTTCTTATTTTTCTGGTCCAGCCCACTGCAGATCAGTTTGGGCTGAATGTGGAACTGAACTAAAGTGAGTCTGACAGCCCTGATGGAAACTGTTCACTGTAACAGCTGTAACGGTAACCTATCTGATGGAAGCAGATGTTTGAAGAAAGGGGCAGGTATCAGAAGTTTTCTTCATCCTGCTCCTTTCCAATCACTTAGATTGGAATGAATGAATAAATAAATGAAATGAAACAGAGACAAGTGCTCACACATATTTGTATGTGCTGTCTTTCGTGCTGTCAGCCCTGTCACGATGAAGTGAAAATGAGGAAAAGGAAGAACAGAACATGAGGCTCTTCTCAGCTCCTCTGTTGCTTTGCTCCCTCTGACCCCACATTTGGATTGAATTACATGAAATAAACGGTGTCATAGAAAAAAGTGTGGAAATGTGACGTGTGTAAAAGAGGTAAAGCATTTTGGTCCTACTGACAGTACTGTGTGTGATCCAGTCCACCTCCGGTGTGCTGCTTCTACTCCTGCTTCTTATTTGGTGAGAGGTGCTTGTTGCTCAGCATTTGATGAAAAAAATGCAAATGAGGTATGGCATAAACCAGGGTGTCAAACTCATGTTGGTTCAGGGGCCACATACAGCCTAATATTTAATAAAGTGGGCCGGACCAGTAAAATAATATAAATAATAGGATAACAACTCATAAATAATGTCAACTCCAAAGATTTGTCCGTGTTTTTGAGTGAAAAAAAGTCAAATTCTGTCATGAAAATGTTTACGTGTACGAACAGTAGTTGAACACAACATGAACAAACATGAACAACCTGAAAATTCTGAAGAAAAATAAGTGCAATTTTAACAATATTACGCCTTAATTTGTACATGTGCATTATAACTTACAGATCACAGTGGATCTACAAATACACCAAACAGTAACAGGCAGAATATTGGTAAAATATTGGTACTGTTACGACATTACAGGTTGTTCCCATTTTTGGTAAAAGGCTAGTCTGTAAATGTCAACATTTTTGTGTAATTTTTACTTTTTAAAAACTGAAACCAAGAGAAAAAATTGCAGTTTTCATTATTTATAGGTTATTATAATCGTATTTTACTGGTTTGACCCACTTTAAATTGAATTGACCTCCAATTATTTCAATATCCTTGATTTTTAATTTCTTCAGTGTAATTTTTGCATTTCATAAATCCGTCCCCAGGGCCGGATCGGACCCTTTGGTGGGCCGGTTTTGGTCCCCGGGCTGCATGTTTGACACCTGTGGTATAAACACTGGTATTTGCATTAAAGGTCTGCATTTTTTTGTGGCTTTCTTTGGATTTTTGACTGGATTTGGGCCGAAGCAGAGCGCCGCCTTCGTCTTATAATGTTGTTTTTCTGGAGTGGTTGGAGAATCGGAGAGAGAGGGAATGACTGCATTATTGTATCATTAAACTCAAGGCAAGCTCGCTATTGGTTTCCACATTTACACAACATATGGCATCGTCAACGAAACACAATCTGACAGCAACAACCTACAATTAAATTACAGTTAAAACACTAGAAAAGTCATTTGAAAGGAAAAACAAGAGTGAATCAGCACTAACGTAGTGCATAGAGCATCTTGATATTCAAAAAAGGCTGTTTGTTTGTTTGTTTGTTTACCCACAGGTGCGGGACATTTCTTTCATAAATATCCAGCACTGATGAGATAAAGTCAAATGTCAAATGCTCCGTTGTTCCGTCGGTGAATGTCATCAGTGACTCCTGATTTCAGACGCCGTGTCTTCTTTGCGATAGTAAAAGCAGACCTATGGAAGTCCATCTGTCCCATCAGATTTTGAATTAGAAAAGCCATTGAATTTCTAGCACTGAATTTTTTTTGCACTGAAATGGAGTATCTGAATTTTTTTGTCTCTGAATTCAACTATGTTCATAAAGTTAGAATAAAAAAAATTCAGACGCAAAAAATTCAGATCACACATCCGTGCTGACCGTCTTCCTGCATCGGCGTCACATGATCAACCTAACGTTACTGGATTGGCTGGCTGTTGGTTCGACTTGAGATAGAATCGATTGCTTATACTTAGTGTCCTGGATGTGTGATCTAAAGTTTTTGCATCTGAATTTTTTTTTTTATTATAAATTTATGAACATAGTTAAATTGAGAGACAAAAAATTCAGATACTTAATTTCAGTGCAAAAAGTTCAGTGCTAGAAATGTAATGGCTTTTCTAATTCAAAATCTGATGACACAGTTTGACTTCCGTACAGACCGAAACCCAGGTGGCGTCTTTTATGTCCAAACCGACACTTCTGGATCCCCTTTAGCTCCGCCCTCAGACTTTTTGGAATCCTGACGTTGTACGAGCTGCAAACATCGCTTTAACGGTGTGTTCACGTTGCAAGCAGTTACAGTAGAAAAGAAACTAGAGGTCCAAAGTTCTGTGTCTGGAGACTCATCGGTCTCATTTTCAACATGTTGGCGTTTATTTCGTGTGTTTGGTCGAAGGGAAGCGGCTGCAGACAAAACTCTGCGCGACGCCGTCCTCCAGCAGCAGATCGTGTTTAAAAGTCGCCGTTTGTCCCGTTTGTTTCCATTTTGCGATAAAACTGGCACGACAGCAAAACATAACCTTGAGCACGAGCGAGCTCAACGACCAGCGGAATGTGACGAACGTCTGCGGAGGTCCGCCCACAGGTCACATGTCCATGTCTCCATCATAGGCCAGTGTCAGGGGTTTCTGTGGGGGCGAGGACGTCTTGGTGGATTTGGAAGGTTTACTGAAAAGAAAGAAATACAAAAGAGAACCAGTTAGAATCACAAACCATGTCAGCATCAGGAAAGAACTACTGTCAGAGCAGAAGCACATTCATGCTCAGCAGCGCACGTCATCCTGATGTTTACCTCCACCAGGAGGTGTTGGGATCACTTGGCTTTGTGTGTGTTTGTTTGTTTGTTTGTTTGTTCTCATCTTCAGTGTAAAACTCTTCCACCCATCTTTCCCAGATCTTCTCCACAGATAGGCCTAGGCCCTTGGACCAACCCAGTCCATTTTGGTCCCAGTAGGACAAAGTTCAAGGTCACAACATCTACAGTTTTCCATCTGTCATCACTGAGACATTTTCCAAAATTCATCCAAAATTCCAAACGACTCCGATTCTCCTCCAGTTGGATCCACCTGTAGCTTAGAACAATCTCTTGTATGTGGAACTAAATTGTCCACATCCACTGTGGAATGTGGACTCTGTGGACATTTACACTGAACACTGAAAATCCCATTTCCCACACATTTAAAATTAGAACTCAACTAATATTGATGTGAATTGAATCTAATTGGACAGACACATGACTGGGACCAGATTCAACTGTTTGTGTGTATGGAACAACCTGGAAACTGTTGGATTTACACAGAAACAGTGGATCCACACATGCACAGCGTTCAGGGTGAAGGAGGAGCTCTGAGTTCTGAACACTGGTTTAAGTAAAGCAGATGATTAAGCCTTCAACAGGCAAGTGACTATTTTTGATCATTTCTGCACACATTACAAGACAGTGACATCACCAGTTCCAGTGAGGACAGTCTCAAGAGTCTGGGTCCAGACCTGGTCTAGCTGTAGTCCAGACCTGGTCTAGCTGTAGTCCAGACCTGGTCTAGCTGTAGTCCAGACCTGGTCTAGCTGTAGTCCAGACCTGGTCTAGCTGTAGTCCAGACCTGGTCTAGCTGTAGTCCAGACCTGGTTTTGGACACATGCTGCCACTGTTAGCCTTTTTTGGTCTTATAACGCTACAGTGTCTCAGTTTAATTATTTGTTTTCTCTGTTCTATTGTCAATAAAATAATCCAACGTCTACATCCACAGTACTGAGGCAGTAAATATGGGCGTGTCTACGTCCACAGTACTGAGGCAGTAAATATGGGCGTGTCTATGTCCACAGAGCCAATCAGATGTTCTCATTTGTCCTGTTCTGATCAGCAGTAGGACATGTTGTTGTCCCACATCCAATCATGGACACTGTTCCATCAACTCATTGTCCTGTGGTCATATAGAGTATAGGCCCCGCCCACACCACCAGAGACACTGAATAAATGTATAGGCCCCGCCCATACACCAGAGACACTGAATAAATATAGGTTTGTAACATTTAGAAAATCACTGCATTTGGTTTTGTTTACATTTTACACAACATCTAAACTTTTCTTTGGAACTGTAGTTAGAAAACATGTGAGTTGTGAAACTGTGCAGTGTCAGAATTATTTTTAAAAAGTAATAGATTACCTACCAGACCAGGAATGATAATGCAATAATGAAAAGTATTAGGATGAATCCAACAGCGGTGACGGCGTAAACCCACACCTTTACTCTTCCATCTGCGCAGGAAAAGAACAGTTTTAATACACAAGTTTAGAATCAGGAACATTTCTACTCATAGAATCTGTGTTGAAGATGTTCGAACACTGCAAAAAAGGAATATGTGACCAACAGAAGCTGAAATAAATTTGGATGTTACATTTATTTATTTATTCAGTCTTAATCTTGTTCAGATTCTTTGACTTGTTCCAGTATTTTGCTCTTGTTCTACCACTGAGATATTCCAACTAATTTCAACTATATTTCTACTAAAAGCAGCTCCACTGTTGGAGGATGAGGATGGAGGACACAGGAACTGTTTACCCTCAGTACATTTGGACTGGATTAGACAGATGGACCTGGAAATACACATATATGGAGTCAGTACATCTGAAGAAGACTTTAAACAAGTATATTCTGTTAATAAGAATAACGTTATCATTCTGTAATCCTAAGATAATATTTTCTTATTTTAATAAAACTTGATAAGTGTCATTTTCTTCCTGCACTGACAGATAATTGTACTTAAAATTAGACATTTTAACCCAATGATGACTTTAATGTTCCTATTTTATTTTTATTTTATTTTATTTCAAATATCTCTTTTTGTCTTAATTTGCTTCGTTTTGATTTATTTTGTTTCTGTGCATGTTCTAAATAAATAAATAAGATTAAATAAATAAATAAATCGTTCAGGCCTTTTTTGCAGTGTATGAAAAAGGAGGATGACTCTGTTCATTGAAGTAAACTACAGAGGAACACTTAAGAGGGTTTTTTTTTTTTTTTTGCTCCGTTGAGGATCCTTCCAGCAGATAATGAAGAGCCAGTATAACATTGACCTAGAATGAACAGTGTCCCTGGTCTGTGTGATCCCACAGCTCCACAGACAGGTTCAAAGGCAGGGCTGAACCCTACAGATGAGTTCCACGTCAGTACCTGGGCCAACGGGTCGTAAGGTCCACTCACTGAACAGGTCCTGAGCCTGAGACGGACCCGGTCTGAATCTGCCAGAGTTGGTTTTCACATCGGCTTTTTTGTTGGCGTCCATCCCTGGGGTTCTGGTGCAGTAGTCTAAGAAGCCGTGTGTGGTCATCACTTCAGTGTAGCCCTTCTCACACCCACACACTCCGCTCTGTACGGGGGTGGGGGGGTGGGGGGGGGGTTCACAGCACAAACCACTGCCATCATTGATTTGCCATCGCTATGCAACAGAGCCCACTAAACAGTCAGCATCATGGAGGATTAGTCTGCTGCACTTTATTCTGTCAAAACACATTCCTGTCTTTTAAAACCACAGCAGCCAAAACCACCGGAAAATACAAAAGAAACAGAACATGCACAACCTTTTCCTGTTTCTGCAGCGTTCTCCTCTCGGTCCAAATCAAAAGACTGAATAAGGAAATTTTATGTCTGAAAACGTCCACAGAAACTGGAGACGTTCAGATTTACTCTAAAAGATCTGGAATTATAATAAACTGAAAACAAATGATGGGCTTTTTACACTTTAATAATAATCCATGTCAATAATAGGTGTAAAATAGAGTTATGTCCACCTTTAACCCTTACAGACCCAAACGTCCACCTTTAACCCTTACAGACCCAAACGTCCACCTTTAACCCTTACAGACCCAAATGTCCACCTTTAACCCTTACAGACCCAAACGTCCACCTTTAACCCTTAAACACCCAAACGTCCACCTTTAACCCTTACAGACCCAAACGTCCACCTTTAACCCTTAAACACCCAAACGTCCACCTTTAACCCTTACAGACCCAAACGTCCACCTTTAACCCTTAAACACCCAAACGTCCACCTTTAACCCTTAAACACCCAAACGTCCACCTTTAACCCTTACAGACCCAAACGTCCACCTTTAACCCTTACAGACCCAAACGTCCGCCTTTAACCCTTACAGACCCAAACGTCCACCTTTAACCCTTAAACACCCAAACGTCCACCTTTAACCCTTACAGACCCAAACGTCCACCTTTAGCCCTTACAGACCCAAACGTCCACCTTTAACCCTTAAAGACCCAAACGTCCACCTTTAACCCTTACAGACCCAAACGTCCACCTTTAACCCTTACAGACCCAAACGTCCACCTTTAACCCTTACAGACCCAAACGTCCGCCTTTAACCCTTAAAGACCCAAACGTCCACCTTTAGCCCTTACAGACCCAAACGTCCACCTTTAACCCTTACAGACCCAAACGTCCTCCTTTAACCCTTACAGACCCAAACGTCCACCTTTAACCCTTAAACACCCAAACGTCCACCTTTAACCCTTACAGACCCAAACGTCCACCTTTAACCCTTAAACACCCAAACGTCCACCTTTAACCCTTACAGACCCAAACGTCCACCTTTAACCCTTAAACACCCAAACGTCCACCTTTAACCCTTAAACACCCAAACGTCCACCTTTAACCCTTACAGACCCAAACGTCCACCTTTAACCCTTAAACACCCAAACGTCCACCTTTAACCCTTACAGACCCAAACGTCCACCTTTAACCCTTAAACACCCAAACGTCCACCTTTAACCCTTACAGACCCAAACGTCCACCTTTAGCCCTTACAGACCCAAACGTCCACCTTTAACCCTTAAAGACCCAAACGTCCACCTTTAACCCTTACAGACCCAAACGTCCGCCTTTAACCCTTACAGACCCAAACGTCCACCTTTAACCCTTACAGACCCAAACGTCCACCTTTAACCCTTAAACACCCAAACGTCCTCCTTTAACCCTTACAGACCCAAACGTCCACCTTTAACCCTTACAGACCCAAACGTCCACCTTTAACCCTTACAGACCCAAACCTCCACCTTTAACCCTTACAGACCCAAACGTCCACCTTTAACCCTTACAGACTCAAACCTCCACCTTTAACCCTTACAGACCCAAACGTCCACCTTTAACCCTTACAGACCCAAACGTCCACCTTTAACCCTTACAGACCCAAACGTCCACCTTTAACCCTTACAGACCCAAACGTCCACCTTTAACCTAATCCATCTACTGATCTAAACTGTTTCATTCCTGTTGATCCACTAATCCTATCAATGTCAAAAATTGGTGTCAAATACAGTTCCTCATCTTTTCATAGTCATCAGATTTGACCATATTTAGACGTTCAGAGGCTCCGTAGTTACCATGGAAACACTGTCATCTTCTACAACATTAATTCTCCAGTCAAACCCATGCAGTTGGATAAAAAAACAGGATTTACACCGTAAAATGTAAAATACAGATGATAATATTAGAATAAATTGTGATAAATTACTTAAGAAATGTTAAATATAGTGAAACATTAATTTGGGAACTGACACAAAAGTAACAGAGTCTTTATGAGTTACATAAGATCAAACTAAAGCAACATGATGATAAAAGTGATTAAAAAAAGTACAAAAACCCCCAGCAATGACAACAACAGCATCAGCATGTGTTCATTCCTTTTAAAGACACATTTTTAATCTACATGAAGCATCTACAAATGTATGTCAACTGGTTTTTTCTTTCTTTTTCTCAGCCAATCACTGAGCCCGTTTACATGACCATAAAAATCTGATAACTGGCAGTAATCTGATTACTGCTGTAATCAGATGTGATGTGTTTACAGTCACTTCATAAATGCAATAATTAAAATCCCTGGTTTACATGTTTACGTCCATTATTTGATTTCTTTCAGAGTACGTACGTACGTTATGACGTCAGACGTACACTTCCTGTCATTTTCAAAACGTCCGGTCTTGTCTTGTTACCATGGCAACGCCTACGGTGTCAGCATTAGCTGTCCTAATGTGATAGGAGCTAATCAGACTATTCAATTCAATTCAATTTTATCTGTATAGCCCAATGTCACAACAAGGTTATCTCAAAGGGCTTTACAGAGTCAGTTGGATGTAAACTACAGACTACAGAATAGGTCACATGTTGCTGCTATCCTTCATTTTATTTCACTGTTTACCTTTTTCCACTGCGTAACTTCAGTTTATATACATTTTATTTTAATTTTACACATATTTAGATGTAAAAAAACTAAATAAATCAGATGAACCTGTTTACATGTGTGAAAACATAAATCTAGGTGTGTTAATCTGATTTATTATAATCAGATTACTGCAGTTATTGGATAAAACCGATCAGATTATTCTGTTTACGTGATCAATAATAATCTGATACTGATGTTACTATTGGTGTAGAGCTGCAAACGATTAATCGACTAGGTGCTTGAAGTCAATGCAAAAAGTCCTGATTCAATTAATCGACTGGAACTGATGAAAGGTGAATATTCTACTGCAGTTTTCCTGAACTGAAGCTTCTTTGTGCGTCACAATAAGCGTCTGTGTGAAACGGTATCAACGGGTCGCTGTTACGTCTGTTATTAAACATAGTCTGTGTATTGAATGATGGCGGCAGTAAAGGTCAATTCATGTCGCACAGGAAATATACACACGGTATGTTTTAAACGGATCTTTATTGAATATTGTTTGTGTTGTACTGCTGTGGCGGAGCGGGTCCGGTGAGGGGATGGCGAGCCGTGTGCGCTGCGGTCCTCTTTCCCCGTGCCTGCGCAAACCACAAAGTCGGCGCATATTTATTGCTAAAGGTGTATAGTGGTTGTGATATTGCATAAAAGTCAACGTACCAGTGTTATTTTTAGAATACTATGGGAAATGGGTTTACAGACGCTAACTTACTGATTGTGGGCTTCTGTTTCCAGTAGGGTGTCCAGGAAAAAGAATCCCCGGGGGGCTTGGGAACTATTTAAAGGTTCTGGGAGGGTGAGCACACACAGGAGGTTGAAGGAGGGGTGTTTGTTAAATGTAAATATTAGTGCTGGGCAGTGATTAAAAATTTTAATCGCAATTAATCGCATGGATTTCTGCGATTAATCGCGATTAATTCCATAGTTATATGGGGGGGGTTTGCCGGCATCAACAGTGTGTATTTCCTTTCAGTGATATTTCAGACTGAAGTACTCCGCTGATAAAAATAATTGCACATGTCAGTGCTCCCCCCCCCCCCCACCATCTGAAGACATTTCAAATGAAAATGTCCATGGAACAGACCGCTACTGTTACACATGTTTATGTCCACACAGGTTGATTTCCGCTTGAGAGTGATTGACAGGAGTCTTAAGCCCACCCCAAATGCTGTCATTGCTTGAAACGCATGACGCCGATTGTCAAACCAACCCTGATCCACATCCTCCTGTTCCTGGTCCCCATGGTTTACCTACGAGTGTTCACAGAGCCACAGCAACGCACTGAAAAAACAATATGTGATGTTCAGGTGTTCAGAGTAAACAAAGGGGGCCCTCTAGTGGTGGGAATAAGTGTCACTAACGTATGTTTTGTCCTTGCGGTGTTCCCGTAGTCAGTTCAGACATAAGAAGGAACTAACAGACACGTTTCTTTCACTCTGTTTGTATGGCCCCAAAAACGTTTGTCTGTGAGTATTTTCTGTTCAGTTGTTGTCAGAATGAATAGTATCAAATATCTCTGATGTGAACCTTTGTTTCTGGATAACAAGACGTTGTAAATCTTAAATTAATCTGTAAATGCTAATCGTTAGCGTGTCTATGGATTTTCCCATTCAAGTTAGCATCGAGCTAGCGATCTTTTTCCCATTCATTTAAATGTATAATGCCATGTAAATGTACTAAGGCAGTGAACAGAACTCAGAAAGATTTAGTTTCTATGTGTCAGTTTTACAGTGAGTCTACAGGAACAGATTTGGACACAAGTTTTGGGCGTCCGTCTTTTCTTGTTAAACCTGTTGTCTATCTGCAGCTAATCGCTACACGCACACAAGCAGAAGAATAGGAGTTAGAATAAAACAGCATTAATGGGAGAGAAAAAAAAATTGTTGGCGTTATTTAATGAATGCGTTAACGCGGTAATAATGCGTTAACTTGCCCAGCCCCAGTAAATATGTATATGTGTGTTTGTATAGTGCTGTTTTTGGGTATTTGGTTTGTGTTAATATTTGTAAATAGTTATTTTATGAGTTTGTGGTGTTTTTTAAAGGGTAAATAAACCCTATAGTTAAGTGTATATATTTCTGTTTCCCCTGTGGTAAGTGGTGTGTTCTAGTCCTGTGCACAGTGCACTTTTGTATGTGTGGGTCATGTAGTGTTGGTAGGTGGATGGTGAAGGTCGTACTTTTGGAGTCTCCTGAGAAAATAAATTAAAAGCAGTATTTTTTGCACCAACACCTGGGTCCAAGCTCCTATTTAAACGTGCCTTGACCGCTGGAGCTATTACAGAAACACAAGAGTGGAACCGATGTTTAACAGCAGAGAAGTGAAGGAAACCCAGCTTTGGTTCAGCAGAACTGTGGTGGAACTGTGGTGGAACTGTGGTGAACTGTGGTGAACTGTGGTGAACTGTGGTGGAACTGTGGTGAACTGTGGTGAACTGTGGTGAAACTGTGGTGGAACTGTGGTGGAACTGTGGTGAACTGTGGTGGAACTGTGGTGGAACTGTGGTGGAACTGTGGTGAACTGTGGTGAACTGTGGTGGAACTGTGGTGAACTGTGGTGAACTGTGGTGGAACTGTGGTGAACTGTGGTGAACTGTGGTGAAACTGTGGTGAACTGTGGTGGAACTGTGGTGAACTGTGGTGGAACTGTGGTGGAACTGTGGTGAACTGTGGTGGAACTGTGGTGACTGTGGTGGAACTGTGGTGGAACTGTGGTGAACTGTGGTGAACTGTGGTGAACTGTGGTGAAACTGTGGTGGAACTGTGGTGGAACTGTGGTGAACTGTGGTGGAACTGTGGTGGAACTGTGGTGAACTGTGGTGGAACTGTGGTGAAACTGTGGTGGACTGTGGTGAAACTGTGGTGAACTGTGGTGGAACTGTGGTGAACTGTGGTGGAACTGTGGTGAACTGTGGTGAACTGTGGTGGAACTGTGGTGGAACTGTGGTGGACTGTGGTGAAACTGTGGTGAACTGTGGTGAAACTGTGGTGAACTGTGGTGGAACTGTGGTGAACTGTGGTGGAACTGTGGTGGAACTGTGGTGGAACTGTGGTGAACTGTGGTGGAACTGTGGTGAACTGTGGTGGAACTGTGGTGGAACTGTGGTGGAACTGTGGTGGAACTGTGGTGAACTGTGGTGGAACTGTGGTGAACTTTGGTGAAACTGTGGTGAACTGTGGTGGAACTGTGGTGAACTTTGGTGAAACTGTGGTGAACTGTGGTGGAACTGTGGTGAACTGTGGTGGAACTGTGGTGAACTTTGGTGAAACTGTGGTGAACTGTGGTGGAACTGTGGTGAACTGTGGTGAAACTGTGGTGAACTTTGGTGAAACTGTGGGGAACTGTGGTGGAACTGTGGTGAACTTTGGTGAAACTGTGGTGAACTGTGGTGGAACTGTGGTGGAACTGTGGTGAACTGTGGTGAAACTGTGGTGAACTTTGGTGGAACTGTGGTGAACTTTGGTGAAACTGTGGTGAACTGTGGTGGAACTGTGGTGAACTTTGGTGAAACTGTGGTGAACTGTGGTGGAACTGTGGTGGAACTGTGGTGAACTGTGGTGGAACTGTGGTGAACTTTGGTGAACTGTGGTGGAACTGTGGTGGAACTGTGGTGAACTGTGGTGAACTGTGGTGGAACTGTGGTGAACTGTGGTGAAACTGTGGTGGAACTGTGGTGGAACTGTGGTGGACTGTGGTGGAACTGTGGTGAACTGTGGTGGAACTGTGGTGGAACTGTGGTGAACTGTGGTGGAACTGTGGTGAACTGTGGTGGAACTGTGGTGGAACTGTGGTGAACTGTGGTGAACTGTGGTGAACTGTGGTGAAACTGTGGTGGAACTGTGGTGGAACTGTGGTGAACTGTGGTGGAACTGTGGTGGAACTGTGGTGAACTGTGGTGGAACTGTGGTGAAACTGTGGTGGACTGTGGTGAAACTGTGGTGAACTGTGGTGAAACTGTGGTGAACTGTGGTGGAACTGTGGTGGAACTGTGGTGGAACTGTGGTGAACTGTGGTGAACTGTGGTGGAACTGTGGTGGAACTGTGGTGGACTGTGGTGAAACTGTGGTGAACTGTGGTGAAACTGTGGTGAACTGTGGTGGAACTGTGGTGAACTGTGGTGGAACTGTGGTGGAACTGTGGTGGAACTGTGGTGAACTGTGGTGAACTGTGGTGGAACTGTGGTGGAACTGTGGTGGAACTGTGGTGAACTGTGGTGGAACTGTGGTGAACTTTGGTGAAACTGTGGTGAACTGTGGTGGAACTGTGGTGAACTTTGGTGAAACTGTGGTGAACTGTGGTGGAACTGTGGTGAACTGTGGTGGAACTGTGGTGAACTTTGGTGAAACTGTGGTGAACTGTGGTGGAACTGTGGTGAACTGTGGTGAAACTGTGGTGAACTTTGGTGAAACTGTGGTGAACTTTGGTGAAACTGTGGTGAACTTTGGTGAAACTGTGGTGAACTGTGGTGGAACTGTGGTGGAACTGTGGTGAACTGTGGTGAAACTGTGGTGAACTTTGGTGGAACTGTGGTGAACTTTGGTGAAACTGTGGTGAACTGTGGTGGAACTGTGGTGAACTTTGGTGAAACTGTGGTGAACTGTGGTGGAACTGTGGTGGAACTGTGGTGAACTGTGGTGGAACTGTGGTGAACTTTGGTGAACTGTGGTGGAACTGTGGTGGAACTGTGGTGAACTGTGGTGAACTGTGGTGGAACTGTGGTGAACTGTGGTGAAACTGTGGTGGAACTGTGGTGGAACTGTGGTGGACTGTGGTGGAACTGTGGTGAACTGTGGTGGAACTGTGGTGGAACTGTGGTGGACTGTGGTGGAACTGTGGTGGAACTGTGGTGGAACTGTGGTGAACTGTGGTGGACTGTGGTGGAACTGTGGTGAACTGTGGTGGACTGTGGTGGACTGTGGTGAACTGTGGTGGAACTGTGGTGGACTGTGGTGGACTGTGGTGGAACTGTGGTGGAACTGTGGTGGAACTGTGGTGGAACTGTGGTGGACTGTGGTGGACTGTGGTGGAATGGTGTTTCTGGATGACTGAGTGGGCTGATGGTTGCATGTCTCCACTGGTGTGAATGTGAACGGGCTCAGTGTTGCAGATGTCAGTGCAGTTCCACTAAAGCTCCTCTGAGGGGCAGTAACAGTTCACACTTCACCATGTGACCCCCTCCACCCACTCACTCGTCCCCAAATGACACGGAGCCCACATTCACCGGTTTTAATGTGATTACCTTATTCTGTTTGTTTAAACAATTACAAAGTCATTTGTCAAAATCCAATTATTCTCACAAAGTAGGAGCAACATGAAGCAGCAGCAGAACCCCGGTCTGAGCTGCAGCAGCGGCAGGTGTCCCACCAGGGGGCGGAGCTCTTACCGGCGTGCAGTGGGAGAAGGGTTTGGTGCACGGAGGATGGCAGTGTCTGACCGTGGTGGGCCTCTTCTGCAGGAAACACCCCCCTGCACAAAGACACAGCTGATTAGTTCTGGGTTTTTGTCTTGTCCATCATCCTAACAGCAGAACGCTCGTCTGCCTCCTTTTGGAGCTGAACACATTTGCTGATTATTCTACTGATATTCTCCTGTCGTTATTATGAGTTTCGCTGAACCACATTTCGATGCCGGACCTGACTATGGGGGGGGGGGGGGGGGGGGGTATGATATTCTGTTCATGCTTTCTTTTCTCATATTTATCATTTAACCCTCCGGTATCCAGGTGTGCCTTTTAGGCACACTTTGCATTTTGTGTTAAAAAACTTCATATTATTTTTCACAGTTTAAATAAGGTTAGAATTCAAAAGTTGTTCATTTTTGCATGATCTTTAAAATTCTGTCCACCAACTCAAATGTGGACATTGTAAACAAAAGAAAATGACCAGACTAGCATCTGTCTGCACAGTGTGCCTAAAACGCACTGTTTCTAACATTTGATCTGTATGATTAGGACTGAGCTGGATTTACAAAAATAAAACCAAATTAAAGCAGAAAAATAAATCAGTATATAATACTTAATAGTTTGATTTATAGGTGTGCATTTTACGCACACTTGGTGACAGATGCTAGTATTTTTGAACATTTAACCTAGCGCCAAAAATAATAATAATGCAAATTAACCAATGTTGGAGTTAATCACTGACATATGCCAGGATGAAAAAATCAAATAATATGTGATCCACTTTTTATGGAGTATATTGAAAAAAAACACATTTTTTGTATGGTAAGGTTTGTTTCCATTACAAACACAGCATTTAAAGGGTTAAAAAATGTGACAATTATTGAGTATTTGGTATTTCTATTTACGGCTCAAGTTGATGAAATAGAAAAAAGTGTAAAAGAATTAAAAACAAACTGTAGGAAAATTTTTTGACATTATTCCACAAGTGTGCCAAAAAGGCACACTTGGTGCTTAGTAAGGGCCTTGGTGGATGGGATACCAGAGGGTTAATAGGTTGTACGTATTTTATTTTATTGTATTTTTTTTTTTTTTTGTAATTTTGTTTATTTTGTTTTTTTCCCTCTCTTCTGCCCAGTTTTACTCAGTTCTGGTTGTAGTTCTTGTTTCCATTCTAATTATCACCATGGTTGTTACAGTTTGTTGATATTTTCTTGTGAGAGTCTTCGGACCTTCTTCTTTCTTGCCCCCCCCATGTCAGGTCTGGCATCGAAATGTGGTTCAACAAAATTCATAATGAACACAGAAGAATATCTACTGTCTTCATTATTAAAAAAAAAAAAAAAGACAGTAGAATATCCAGGGGAACTTCATATTCTTTATGAAGTTTCCTTTATTAAAGCAAATGTGTTCAGCACCAAAAGGATCCAGATCACCATTCTGCTGTTAGGAAGAAGGACAAGACAAGTTAGAAACAAAAAAAGAGAGAAAAAAAAAATGGAAACAATAACCACAACCAGAACTGATCAAGGTTGTTTTTGCTTAATTCAAGATTTTTTTTTTTTTTTTTTTTGCTTAATTCAGAAATTTTCTGGCTTAATTCAAGATTGTTTTTGCTTAATTCAAGGTTTTATTTTTTGCTTATTTCAAGATTTTTTTTGCTTAATTCAAGATTTTATTTTACTTAATTCAAAATTTGTTGCTTAATTCAAGATTTTTTCTTGCTTAATTCAAAATTGTTTTGCTTAATTCAAAAATCTGCCAATGGAACAAGTGAAAATGATCTTGTTCAGATTAGTGTAAATCAGATTTTCCAGATCTATTGTCTATAAATCAGTTGTTCTATCTCTCTGTAAAGTTCCTCTTTAGGTGATTCTGTCTGATTTTAAGAGTGATGAGATATTTGGACTAGAAATGACTGTAGAAGTTCTACTGTCTTCATTATTAAAAAAAAAAAAAAGAAAGAAAAGACAGTAGAATATCAAGGGGAACTTCATATTCTTTATGAAGTTTCCTTTATTAAAGCAAATGTGTTCAGCACCAAAAGGATCCAGATCACCATTCTGCTGTTAGGAAGAAGGACAAGACAAGTTAGAAAGAAAAAAAGAGAGAAAAAAAAAAATGGAAACAATAACCACAACCAGAACTGCATAAAACTGGGCAGAAGAGTGAAAAAACAAACAAACAAAATTACAATAAAATACAATAAAATAAATAAATGGTAACACTTTATAAGAAGTCCACACTATGAAGCATTAGTTAAACATGAACAAATACTGAATTCACCATTTATAAAGCATATTTCTGACATGAATACTCATTAATATATGGTTTATCAGCACAGTTATAAATGTTTTACTCATCATTAATAAGCTCATCTACAATGTGCTTAATGATTGTATTTTCATACTTTATAAATTATGGATTCAACATTTAAACCTTTAGTATTGCATCACTTACAAACCAGTTGTGATGTGCATTTCTGCTCACACATACACTATTCACACATGTACTAATGGTGAGTGAATATTTTATTGGGTATTTTATACAAACTCACACATTTATTTTCTACAGTAGATGTCCTATAAACAGTTATTAACACAGGAATTCATTCTTTCAGGTAGTTCTGAAGCACTTCCTACTCATGAATTCAGTCTATGGTGTGAGTTCATCTAAAGTGTGAACTATCTGTGACATTTAAAGCATTTACAAATGAGATTTAAAGGATGGAAATGAATAAAGACTCACAAAAGTCTGAGTTATTCTAACAAAGGAAAGACACAGCACATGGGATTATTAAACAAACTGCATGACTGAATGATGACTGAGTATGAATGATGAGTAGAACATTTATAACTGTGCTTATAAACCATATACTAATGAGTATTCAGGTCAGAAATGTGCTTTATAAATAATGAATTCAGTATTTGTTAATGCTGAACTAATGCTTCATGGTGTGGACTTATTCTAAAGTGTTACCAAATACATAATACATACTGCAGCTGCTTGGTTCTGCTCCTGAACCCATGGATCAGTAAATTAATGTACTGTCACAGCTGATTAATGGGCTGGGGTACCTATCAGGGCCCCTGATCAATCTGAGAACATTTTAATTCCAACATGGAAAATTGCATGTCAAAATCTGTGAGAATAATGCCGGTGCTGCCGTTGCCTTCCCTGTGCAGACGCAGGTTTCTCCTTCGGAAACACTTCCTTCCAGCGATAAGATCACATTCAGCCACTATTTGCAGCACATCAAACTCTGCTAAAGCTTTCATTCCCACAGCACTATTACCTTTGTTCTCTTTCTCGACGCCTCCTTTACTTCCCACAAATACAAACGCATGATTATATTTATATGGATTGAAAGCCTCCCAGCTCCGAGTCGGGTTTATTGATTACTTATGTTAAGAGGGAGAGGAGAAATCGATGGGGGCTGCACTGAGAGCGGTCGGATCAAAATGTGCTAAATTCAACTGGAACACCAAACTCCGATGCTTCTTTGTGCATCAGTATGTACGCTGTGCGACACACACACACACACACACACACACACAGTCCAGTGTGTGTTAATAGAGTCGGCCCCAACGCACAACTGTCACAATTATCTCCCAAAACAACAGTGAATGCATTCAAAATTTATTTTTAAACCATCTGCTGCTGCTAACCCTGCCAAAAGTGAGCGGTGTGACAGCGCTCTCACATGAAGGAACCAACACTCACACACTGTCATGGCAACGCCTGCACACTTTCCTTTGGAGGGATTAAATAATGTGATATTTAACACAAATTCAGACTGAACACGGACACAGACTTACACTCTGCAAAAAAGGAGTGTCTACGAACCACATAAAAACACTCCATCTGGGGCGGAGTTATTCTAAGGTTTTTGATCGGCCCTGCTCAGACCAACTGTTGGAGGAGGTGTGGATCAGCTGGAGCTCATCACCATGTCCAAAGAAGAACATTCACAACTGTGTGGAAGTTGTATTGAAGACCACAGTCCCATCTGATGCTGTAACACTGTATATGAGAGCCAGAGCTTTTGTCCACTTGAATAATGCAAAAAAAAAAAAATCCTGAACTTAGCAAAAAAAAAAAAAAAAAAGTGCCAATGGAACAAGTGAAAATGATCTTGTTCAGATTTCTTAAATCAGATTTTCCAGATCTATTGTCTATAAATCAGTTCTTACATCTCGCTGAAAAGTTCCTCTTTTGTTTTGCTTAATTCAAGATTTATTTCTTTTTTTTGCTTAATTCAAGATTTTTTTTTTTTTTTTTTTTTTTGCTTAATTCAAGATATTTTTGCTTAATTCAAGATTTTTTTTTTTTTGTGCTTAATTCAATATTGTTTTTTTGCTTAATTCAAGATTTTTTTTTTCTTAATTCAAGATTGTTCTGCTTAATTAAAAAATGTACCAATGGAACAAGTGAAAATGATCTTGTTCAGATTTCTTAAATCAGATTTTCCAGATCTATTGTCTATAAATCAGTTCTTCTATCTCAGTGAAAAGTTCCTCTTTAGGTGATTCTGTCTGATTTTAAGTGTGACGAGATATTTGGACTAGAAATGAGACAAATACACTTAGATTTAAATTTTTACAGTGAATAAATACATAAATATAAAAGCATAATGTAAAAAGTAGAGGAAGATAAATCTACCTTATTAATATTTTATGGATTAAATAAGTTGCCCCGCCCCTTTTCTTTATGTAAATAAAACTATTGTTCTGTTTGTCTTTCTAACATTGTCTTGATTGTTAATTTTTGTATTATTATTTGTGTTTTGATGCTTCACATATGTGTTCAATTTCATTGTATGTTCTGAATAAATCCCTGAACCCAGTGTGAATGTGTGTTGTGTTTTTTGCAGTGGTTGTGGCTGGTGCGGGGGTGCAGCAGCAGAACTGGGACACTTCATGTGCATGAACGGAGCTAAACATAGGCAGCGTTAAAGCTGTGCAGTGTGTCCACCTGACGCTGACGCCGCTCACCTGTGACGTTGACGCCGTCGGAGCGCTGACACCACACCGCCCGCTCGTTGTTGCTCCATCCTCCGGTTCTCCACTGGTAACTGTGGCATTTTCCCCCTGCACGAGCACAGAACAGCAGAGCAGGCTCATTAGAACTGTGAGTCCTGGCCTCCAAACTCCATGACACTGAGCACCGGCTCTGCTTCATATTATACAGACACACACATGAGGACTGGACCCAACGGAAAACAGCCCAGTGTGTGATGAGGAAACAGACATTTGGCATGAGTGAAGGAGTGAATGAAGGAATGAGTGAAGGAATGAATGAAGGAATGAGTGAATGAAGGAATGAGTGAATGAAGGAATGAAGGAATGAAATCTTTATTTCGAACATGTAGACAGTGATATCAAAACAAAAATCAACCAACGAAATATAAGGACTGGTACATAAATGACTGATAAGCAAACAAAAAACTAACTAACTAAAAATAGTAATAGTAAATAATAATAATAATAATAATAATAATAATAATAATAATAAAACAAATGAAATGAAATTATATGCTCGAAAAGGAGTAGGAAGAAGTAAAAACTTATGTAGTCCTACCCCCAATTTCTATTCCTTATGATCATTATATAGCAATTATTATTTTGTATGAATATAATAATAATGAGAATAATATCACACATCCTTTTTCCTATATACACTAATATGATAATACCCATTTACAACTTTTCCCACCAGATATTAATAAAAACTAAAAAGGACAAAACAAACAATAAACCAAACAAACACAGTCAGCGTCTTTTCCAGGGACTGGAGAGTTAGTTCAGTCTGACTGATTTAACGATCTACAAAACCATATTAAACGGAACAAGAAATGATTCAATTATGGAACTGAAACAAGAAAACGTTGAAATTCTGTTCGCTGTACCCCAGTTCGTCCAGTGGTTGTGTTTTCTTTCAGGTCAGTAAATGAACAGTTCATTTGGTTTCTGTGATTTCACAGCAGAATGTGTGACGGTATTAAACTGAACTGTGTCAGTGAAGGAGCACATCTGAAAACAGCTGTCAATCAAACCGCATTCAGCCTTTGGATTGATCCTCCAATCAGCTCCGCCCACAGCTCCGCCCACAGCTCCGTTCACCCCCAGAGACACTGAGCGTCCGGGGGCGGGACGACAGGTGTCCTGTGTCCAGTGCTGGTCCAGTCTGTAGTGGTTTTTCCAGCAGTTCCACTCAGTCCCATTGAAGTGCATGAGCGTCTACGACAAATGCACTGAGCAGAGATGGAATGAACAAACAGACACGGGAATGGAGGAGAAGTGAACAACATCCAGTCCACTGATCTGGGATCAAACTGATTCTGAACCAACTGGTCTGAGAGATGAACGTGTTCCAACACATTTGGAGTCAATGAAATGAAAACAACTGAACAGATTTGAGCATTTAATGGGAGTCATTTTAGGAGAAGAGGAGCTTCACCTGCAGTCGGACACACACAGCTGTGGACACACACACACACACACACACACACACACACACACACACACACACACACACACACACACACACACACACACACACACAGCTGTGGACACACACACACACACACACACACACACACACACAGCTGTGGACACACACACACACACACACACACACACACACACACAGCTGTGGACACACACACACACACACAGCTGTGGACACACACACACACACACACAGCTGTGGACACACACACACACACACACACACACACAGCTGTGGACACACACACACACACACACACACACAGCTGTGGACACACACACACACACACACACACACACACACACACAGCTGTGGACACACACACACACACACACACACACACACACACACACACACGTTTGGGTTCAACTCTTCTTCTGCTCTTGTTCTAACATCCATCCACATCTGTTTGTTCTGGTCATGTGACTCTAGTTGGACTCAAAGGTCTTTCCAGTCCAGTTTTGGGTCATGGACCAATTTATCCTCCTCAGATCCAGCGGTGGGTTTTCTGTCCACATTTATGGACAAGAGTTTCACAACTTTATACAAAAAAAAAAAAGAAAAAAGAAAACTGTCCACCACAAAGGACATTCCATAAAAATGTAAAAACTGCATCTGAAAAAGCTGTTGCATCAGGATGTTTCCAGTATAGGCACTGATTTAATACAAAACAAATAAAGCTGGTACTGCTGACACTTCCTGGCTCTGAGGAGGTTATCTACGAAAAACCACCTCTAACAACAACAACAACAACAACAACAACTATTGATCACAAACGAGAGTTTTAGCAAAACTGTTTTTTCATTAGACAAATTTATATGTTTATATTCATGCTATTTTTTTGTTCAAAGTGTTTTTTATTACATATCGAGTCGTCCAGAAAAGCAGAATACAGTCATCATCTTTTTTTTTAATACCCAAACCCATGAAGATTCCCACCCTGTTGATCCATAAAAAAGACGATAATTAACAATAATAATAAATAAAGAATAAGGAATTCAGATATTAGTCACTGACTGGTGTTAATAAAACTACTGTGGAGTAAGTGATGGATCTGCCTGTTTTCTATGGTTCAGAACAGGTTACCAGGTACTGAAAAACACATCCTCTTATCTCATTTTTTCCAATGTTAAATAATGTATATTCACACAATTTGAAGGTCAGTGGAAAACAGACTAATGACAATAAACTGGTGAATATAAACCATGCTTATAAAAAAGAAAAAAAAGATATAAATACAAAACAATACAGTAATGGATGTAAATAACCATTTAGTTGAGTCCATAAAAGCAGTAATAATACTACTAATGGCTTATATTAGTCTGTTGTGTGTCCACATGTCTGACTGTACGCATGTGTTGGTGGTTGTTTCTTCCTCCAGTGAATATATAATATAATACAGTGAATAAATACACAGTGGTTTGTTATGACAAAGATGATTCTAATAAATCAGTTTGTTTGTATAGATTATTAACCTTGATGTGTCTCTGAGGACGGTTATTCTGGGCGGTGTGGGGACGATTCTTCCTCTAATACAGTTACAGACTAATGTGTGGTTCAACATGAGCAGACTGACAACAAACACATGGAGTTTATTCATGTATTTATTTCCTCTGCCAGGAGGTGGTGGGACCACTGAACGCCGTGTGTGTGTGTGTGTGTGTGTGTGTGTGTGTGTGTGTGTGTGTGTGTGTGTGTGTGTGTGTGTGTGTGTGTGTGTGTGTGCGTGTGTGTGTGTGTGTGTGTGCAAGATAACTCCAAAAGTTATGGACGGATTTTCATGAAGTTTTCAGGAAATGTTGATACTGGCACAAGGAAGAAATGACTAGATTTGGGGGTGATGGGGGGGGGACTGATCTGCCTTGGCAGAGGTCTGCACTCTCCCAGTGCTTTTCTAGTTTTATTCATGTGAACCTGATGATCTGTTTTATTTGTGCATGTTCTGTGTTCGACTGCAGGAGGAGCTGAATGAGACCAATGTAAATAATTCAAGTAAAGTTAAATGAATGTTCCAGTTGGCTCTGAGCTCACCTTCTAACACAAAGACTTCAGTCTTTGTAAGATAAGATATATATGTTTTATGTATTTATTTATTAAATTATATATATATATATATATACACACACACACACACACACACACACACAATATTTATAGGTATGAATTCAACCAATAGTTTTGCTGCTAAAGTGTCAACAAACAAACAAACTGAACCAAAAACAATACGGAAGGGGGGGTGCGGGGTAATGAGAACATTGATTACAGACCATGAACACACATAAATGAACTAAAATAATATGTTGTATGTATTTTACTTTTAAAATATCTGAACTTTTGAAAGGATTTTTCCAGTGTTTCATCACATTATAGTAAATAAATGATCAGTCAGATATAAATGTGATATTGTCAAAACCATATACAAAATATATTTCAGAGCTACTGTCTTATTCCAACCTTAATGAATGTCCATAAAATAAATCCTTCAGTTGCTCTCAAACTATTTAATATTAGTTACCATAGCACACAGTGGTTGGAAACAGTGGAAAGTGTCTGTGTTCAAAACAGGCTGAAAACGGTTCTGTTCAACTGTGCATAGAACGACTGAAAGGCTTCTATCTGACCTCTGCTCTTTTACTTTATTTTAATTCATTATTATTTATGTTTGATTGATTAGGTTTTAATTATAATTGTGTGTTTTTAACTTGTCTCTTTTCCAGTTTTGTAAAGCACTGTGAGTTGCCCTGTGTATGAACTGTGCTTCACACTTGTCCCTCACTATAACACGGTTCACGTTTTGCGGCCTCGCTGTTTCGCGGATTTTTTTTTAGTACAATTTTGCATGTTTTTTTTTTTCTACAGCGTATGAACACACATTGAGTTCTGCGTCCTGATTGGCTAAGGGACTGTAGAGCATTGTCAGTCCCTCTCCTCTGTGCTGTGTCTCCTGTTCAGTACAGAATGTGTTCTTCTGCCAAATCTACATAAATGTTGGATCTCCATAACTGTGGTCTTCACTCAGATAAAAGCAGCTGCACAGAGGCCTTCAGTGGAAAAAGACGCTCCAGCAGAGCGGCGTCAGGACGAAGAGGCCCAGTCAGAGAAACTGGGAAATACACCTGAGTCACTGTTAATAACTTCTTATGTGTCCAACCTCATAGGGTGATCATTAACACTAAATTTGTTATTTCTAAAAGCTATCATATTTATTTATAGGAAAACGTTTCTATTTTTATTTCTCAGACAAATATTTGAATGAAAACAGGTTCTGATCTTTGGTTTCATTCTATAAAACTGTAGTTATTTTTTAAAATCTACGAAGGTTTGAACTTTGAGAGTGTTTAAACAAGAGAGAAATGTGAGAAAATGTTCCTGCCTGTCTGAGAAAAGTGTCTAAAGTGTGTGGTGAGTGCTGTTACAGCCTGAAAACAGATAGAAGAACTGTAAAAAATAAAGCAGACTACTTTGTGGATTTCGCCTATTGCAGGTTATTTTTAGAACGTAACCCCTGCGATAAACGAGGGACCACTGTAGTAATAAATTTGCCTCCAAACTCTGACCCGTCTGTGGTTCCTAACAGCCCTGTGCTAAATGCACTAACACTGTGCAGCGTTACTGTCGGACCTTGGACTTTTAAAAATTAAGACAATAATATAAAGACGGCTCCTCTAACCCTGTCTGTGACACTGTCTGATGTTTCAGAACTGTTAATAGAGAAAGTTTCCATTGTTTCCTTTGTCATTTCTCATAATATATATATGCATACTTATACACACACACACACACACATATATTTGTATGGATATCAAATGCAGAAAAACACCATTATCTGCTTGTATTTGTGGCTCCATCCCTTCCATTACCACCTGTTAAAGCAGTGGGATTGAACTGTCTGTATCAGTGCATTTCATTAATGTTTAACTCGATAATGTACAGTTCTACTCAGACTACCTTCAGTCAGATCATTTCTGCTTCTGTCGTTTGATTGGACTGAAATAACTTCAGATTGATGTGGCAGCGCTGAAAGGTTACAAAATGAAACTGTGTACAGTTGAAAAGTTAGAAGGATCTGATCAAGTCCAAGTAAATAAGAAAATATGTGACAGAAGGTTCAGATGAAAGGACAGAATTCCTTTGGTGGGTGAACTGGTGGATATTAAACCTGACTGGTACTGGTTTACTGGTCTGTGTTGGATGTGGATGGACTGGATCAGCAGGTTAGTGTTTGGACCCCCCCCCATCTGCATCTGGACCCGGTGAAGGCCAGGATGGGACTGAGTCTGTCTGTGTGCTGTTCTGTTAGTGTGAGGTGAGTCCTTTTCAGTCCCAGTCCACTCCTTACGGCTCCATGTTCCTCCTAACACTGTTCCACACATTCACAGTCCCAACGTCCTGCAGAAGAACCAGCACAACACACCACACCCACTGGACCCACAGAACCGGACCAGAGCCAACACAGCGTGGACAGGCTGAAGTCCTCCAGACCACATGTGAGAAGAAAAACAGAACTGACAAGAGAGCGATCAGCAGGAGGTCGATTAGTTCAACTGAGACGAGCACCGCAACGAGAATGAGCAGAGAACTGGATAAAAGGATAAAAAAAAAAAATAATAATAATAATAATAATAATACACCACACTTATAGTAGTAGACAAAGGGAACTCCAGGTTGAATCCAGGTGTTTCTTTTCTAACAGGCTCTGGATCCAAAACAATACTGGCTAATGTCAGAATATAGTTTAATATTATGGGATAGATAACAGTGCATTGGTTTGTTTGGTTTAAATTATCTTTGTTTAAAAATGACTCGCAGATGGTTTGAACTTACTTGACTTTTTCTCACCATTGATGTTTTTTTTTTTATCCATGACTATGATTTTAAATATTCTACCTCTAAATGTATAAACTCTGTTTCCTGCTCTCACTGTAAATACTTCTCAGCTAAAATGTGTTTAGAGGTCTTCTTTGTGTCTGTGTTCTTGTGTCTTATAGTGTGTGACCCACATTTTTATCGTCGTACTTTAAATTTTGATTCTGCTCCGTCTGTGCTTGTTGATGTCTCTTGTTTCATTTGTCTTCAGTTATTTATTTTACTGTCTGTTTGTTAAAAATGTAAAATCTGTTAAAAATAAAGCATAAAATAAAAGTTTAACATTTGTTCTTACTGTTTTGCAGCACAGACCCCTGACCCCCCTGAATTCAGTGTATCATATATTTTTCCGTATCGTGCCTTCAAACTGCTGGTGCTTCCACAGCAGATACACTTATAGTCTGGTCCAAATTGAATTCCAGCTCAAGTACAGACCACAGCCTTAGGATCATGTTAGTGAATTACTTGACACCGTCTCAGCCCGTCCTGTTCCATCCCAGTTTGCAGCAGGTGTACATTTGCACAGCGCTCATATATGGGTTCTTTAATAAAGCCTGTGGGCCGTACCTTTGCAGGGCTGCGTCTCGAACACTTGCTGTGGGCAGCTGCCCTGGTTCTCCATGACCTGGATGATCACAGCTCTGGAGCGAGCCCGGCGCCCCGTGGACTCAAAACTCCGCCCTTCGAGACAGGTCAGCTGGCACGAGCTCCAAGACGACCACTCCGTCAAATGGCAGTCTCCTGAGGACGGAGACGGACAGAAAAAACATCAGTGACTGGCTGTGCCGGGTCCCCCTGTCAGACGCTCTTATCTCCCACCCCAGGGTGGTTTATACTCGCCGTCCAAACCTATTTCAGGGCTCCTTTTATTGGCTCCCCGGCTCGCTCCTGGAACATTTAAAACGGATCGAAAACAACTTCAGCACACTTCTGCGGCTGATAATGTACTAAATGCACAAACAAATTACTCAGAGGGCCCAGTGGGTATTCTGAAGTAATAGACCGACCAGGGCAATAAATTATACAACATAAGCTATAATTCTGCCACCGACTGTAAAGGCAACACCCAATAATGTCAGCCAGTCTCTGAGGAGAAGCAAAAATTCACTGGGTTTAGGAAATACTTAAAAAAAACACACAGGGGTCAGATCAGGTACTGTTGAAGAATTAGTTCAATAGATTCACAGACTGAAAATATCACTGATACAAGAACAAATACTATTATTATAGTTAATAGTGCATTTACATATATGAGTCTGAACAAATATTATTATTATAGTTAATAGTGCATTTACATATATGAGTCTGAACAAATATTATTATTATAGTTAATAGTGCATTTACATATATGAGTCTGAACAAATATTATTATTATAGTTAATAGTGCATTTACATATATGAGTCTGAACAAATATTATTATTATAGTTAATCGTGCATTTACATATATGAGTCTAAACAAATATTATTATTATAGTTAATAGTGCATTTACATATGAGTCTGAACAAATATTATTATTATAGTTAATAGTGCATTTACATATATGAGTCTGAACAAATATTATTATTATAGTTAATAGTGCATTTACATATATGAGTCTGAACAAATATTATTATTATAGTTAATAGTGCATTTACATATATGAGTCTGAACAAATATTATTATTATAGTTAATAGTGCATTTACATATATGAGTCTGAACAAATATTATTATTATAGTTAATAGTGCATTTACATATATGAGTCCTTTTTATGTTTCATTTTATATTGATTATATCTTTATATTTTTTTTCTACCAGTGATATTGAAATGTTGTAAACAGGTTCATAAAATAGAGTTGTGAAGCTAAAAAATGATGCTCTTTGATAACTGATGGGTAAAACTTGAGTTCCATCACTGCTGGTCTTTGATTTGGTCGGACTATGTTCTGGTTGATTTGTCCAAACGACGCATCGACACTTGATTTCTTGAAGGTCAAACATTAATATCCTTTGTAATTCATGACAGGGTTGTGTTGTGCTGATAATATCGCCCGCTGCCACAACAGCCCTCCCATTCTCTGCCCTGAATGCCCATTAGCGGCTGTCTGTCGATTGGCGCATCTCATTATCTTTCATCTTTATAGGATCCACTCTATCAGCGTATCCCTCGTGCTGCGACGCCAGTGGAAACCCACTGAGAGAAAAGCAGCAGCAGACAGAGCTAACAGCCACTGTACAGCACATACATGACCACAGGCCTGACACACACACACACACACACACACACACACACACGCACACACACACACACACACACACACACACACTACGGATGTAATGATTATCGGTATAACAATAAATTGTGGTAAAATTCCTAACGGTTAGTATTACCGTTTAATTTCTGATTATCATGATAACTGTGTTTGATTACAACACCTTCAACTCAAACTCGATCTGGAAAATGGTCAAACAGGGTCCATCAGGTTCCATCTTTAATGCACATGTGTATTGTTTACATGGTAATATTTGAATGTTTCTGCAACAGAAAGTACATTGTGCTTATTATTGTATTTATTTGTTTATTTAATCTTTCAAAATACAACTTAAATTATTTCAGGTTGTGTGTCAGTACTTTTTGAACATTTTGAGCACATTTCAACAATACAGAAATAATAATGATAACTGTGATAATTTTGGTCACAATAACCATGATATTGAATCAAATCAAATCAAATGTTATTTCTCTAGCGCCAAATCATAACAAAAGTTCTCTCATGACACTTTACATACAGAGTTGGTCCAAACCAGACTGAAGCCAGTTTACAGAAACCAACAGGAGCAAACACTAGTGAGAGGAGACAGAGGAAGGAAAAAGTACCTTTAACAGCAGAAACCTGGAAACGTTCATATCGTTATGTCCCTAATACACACACACACACACACACACACACACACACACACACACACACACACACACACAAACTGAAGGACAGATTGACTTATTGTGTCTCTTATTTTGCACACAATCTTCCAAGGACAAACACACACACACACACACACACACATTCTCCCCCCTCCAACCGTCTGCCCTCAAACTCTGTTTTTTTTCACCCTATCCCCCAAATCTGACCAAATCCATTGAAAAAGTACCAGCACTGTGCTAGGATTTAAAGGTAAAAAGAATATTTTAATATTGTGATTGTCATTTTCCTCTCTGTTAGTATCAGTTCCACCATCTGCTCCACTTCATTTCCTTTTGAGTGTTTTGACAAGGCTTCATTCCATGAAGTTGTGCAACTGTTGTGCAGGTCACCATGACCTCCGCGGTAGGCCGCTGGATGGGAACGGATATCAGGGAATGGTTTCACCGAGCCACGGTCAAAACAAAGTCATTAATAATATAACATCATGTTTGGCAAAAGAGTGTATCATGCGTGCAGTAAATGGTCAGATTCCTTTTATGGTAATAAGGATGTGAAGATGTTCTATAACGCTCCTGTATAAAACCCAATGTCAAACATGGGGGGGGGGCAGACATATCCCTGGATGAGCAAATTCTTGAGTCTGTGTTTTCCTTCTTAACAATTTACAACACATTGGAGTCACCAACAGGATCGAAAAGAGGGCCTTGGTCGATTCGCAGAGGAAACGTGGTGACACTGAACTGGGTCCAAAACTAAAGGTAAGAGCTTTCCTTCTGCCAAATACATGCACAGTCTCATCACGCCTTACTGTGGGTACAACTTCAGCTCTCTTCAAAAGTGATTGGGTGGGATCTGGGGACTCTCCGCTCACCAACGGGCTCAGACTCCTTGGTGTTTAAAACAAACTGATGCAGGTCTGGTATTTAAGAACTGGCATTAAGAGTTTATGTGCCGTCCAATATATGAGAGGGACGAAGTGTTTTTGTTGAAGACAAAACCAGTAGTGAGTAGTGAAGATGGGATTCCATCTAAGAGAGACGAGGAACAAATGTGTAAATGCTACAGCATCCTTAAGCCCTGAGGATAAAAGTGAAGACGTGGACATACGAATAAGGTCCCGATTGCACACTTGTTGATAGCATGTGTCCACGTGTAATGTGTGAAAACTGGATGATGTCTTACATTTGTGCTTGCATTCTCCTCTGTTCTTCACTGCAAATTTACAAGGAAAGTGTTCTGTGGCGGCGTGACCGAAGTTGCGGCGGCCTCGATGTCCCTAATCATCGATTGTAATTTTGTTTGATCTTCTCTGTGCTGTCAAATGATAATAAAGGCTATTCTGATTCTGACACACACACACACACATACACACACACACACACACACACACATCTGCCGTGGCCATCAAACCCTCCTGATCCTGATCCAAGGCTCACAGCGAAGGCGGTCTGAGTGATGAATCAAGGCGAGGATCAGAGCAGAGTGAGAGACAGATGAGCCAAAGCAGAAGCACAGCGAGCTAACAAGAGCCCTGTTGGAAGAGACCGAGGCGAAGAGGATCAGAGGAGGCGCTTTTTATCGGCTAATGCGCCCGTCTTTATTTCCAAATAACAAACACACACAGATACAGCGGGTGTCTGTGTGCTGTTCTCCTGCAGCGTCAGTAAATGGACCCCAGGACAATAAGGCTTCATTAGTGTCTGACAGTGACCAGTACAGCAGCTCATGTGTGTCCTCTGCACCAACACCAACACAACAACACACACACCCACAGACACCTGAAAGGGGACGCACAAAACACATGTCAAAGGATGCCAGTCAGCTGGAATCTGCTAGTTTCTTGTTGCCATGGCGATTTCATACTAAGGCGGCAGCAGTAAAAATTGTCCTGGTGCTTCTTGTTGCTGCAGGGTCTTTATAGCCCCGCCCCCTGAAGGGGAGGCAAGGGCTATTGTTTTTGGTTTGTTTGTTTACACTTTAGCAGTAAAACTATTGGTTGAATTCAGACCTGATTGGGTTCATAGATTAGCACTGACCCAGAACACATGTGATTATACTGTGGGAAAAGGAGGTCAAAGTTCAAATTCTGTTTTATGAATTTTTAAAATCTTTTTTTTTTCCCCTCATTTGTTTATAATGGCTGAAATGTGTCTATGCTGTCCATAATAATAATAATAATAATAATAATAATAATAATAATAATAATAATAATAATAATAATAATAATAATAATGCAGCTAAAATGTGCTTAGAGGTTTTATTTGTGTCTTTGTTCATAGTAAATCAATCTAAGTGAATCCCCAAATGAACATTCACACACTGGTGTGAGTGGCACTGGAGGCAAGGAGGGGAAGTGTCTTGCCCAAGGACGCAACAGACTGACTAGGACAGAGAGGGATTCGAACCACCAACCTCTTCATTGGAAAAAAATGAGTCCAAATGTGTTCCTGTGTCAGAGATGTCTGTTTATATTTACAGAAGCGTATAAACAAACAACATATATTTAACTGTAATATATAAAAAATAACACATTTTTTAAAGTACATTTTGTGTAAAATATAAACTGAACAGTGCCCTCTGTCATTTAGAAGAAAAATATATAAATAGGTCATTAATTAATAAAGGAACCTTTCATCATCATAAAATAATTCCTTATCTACTCAAATAAACTCATTTTGAATCATATCAAATATAAATGTTCTTCAAATGTTACCAAAGCTTCAACCGGATGATTGACAGTAAAACTATTACATGAATGTATTTATGGTGTTTTTTATTTCAGCATTAATTCTTATTATTTATTTTATATAAGACGGTGGTGCAGTGGTTAGCACTCCTGCCTCACAGACAGAAGGTCCTGGGTTCCATTCCAACACCAGTTGAGGGGGGGGCTTGGGGGGGCCTTTCTGGGTGGAGTTTGCATGTTCTCCTGTGTCTGTGTGGGTTCTTTCCTGGTACTTTGGCTCCTCCCACCATCCAAACACACGCACCTGCCAATTCACACCTATGGCCCCTCCCACCACCGAACATTCACACACATTCATACACCAGTGTGAGTGGCACTGGAGGCAAGGAGGGGAACTGTCTTGCCCAAGGACACAACGGACTGACTAGGACAGAGTGGGATTTGAACTGCCAACCCTTCGGTTATTGGACTACCCACTCCACCACCTGAGCCACGGCCAGCCCTAATCATCTGCCCATCATCAACTGGATCGATGCCAAAATAAGCTACAATCCCTGTGAGGGGCGGGGCTTGTTGTGCCTGGAACCACTTGTTTAATTTTTGACTGAATTTCAATACGACTAAAGGGATATATTACTTTTTTTTTTTTTGCTGACATAGAAGTGGATGAGCATCATTTATTCTGAATTTGGCACAATATCATCCACTGTCTAAATAATTGATGCAAAGGCACAAAGAAGGGGTGAGTATGAGTGGTATCAAACTAACAACCTCCACTGTCAAGTACAGTGAACACACAAAGCCCAGCTACACCGAGAGGGCTTTCTTTTCTTTTTTTCTTTTTTTTTTTTTGCCAAGTTCTACTGCAGCTCCAGACAGCGCTCTGCCAGTACTGCTGCACTTTTATCATGTTCAATCACAGTAAACAGCATGCATCTGATCTGATGTGCACCACACAACGCCAGCACTAACAGTGAATGTAGTCAGACTGGTAAAAGTGGAGAGGAGGCACGGTGAGCGCAGATACACCGACAGCAGCAGCAGCAGCAGCTACAGTTCAAACCAGAACACACCAGCCATATTAAAGCACTCATACGGAGTATTTTTATTGTAAAATGGTAAAAAAAATGAACTAAATAATCATTACTGTCTACAGTAAAGATGCAAATGTACTGGATTATAGACATATGAACTACATGTATTTACAATGAGGGGATGGGGGATTCATGTGACCACTAGAGGGAGTAGTGAGTCACTGCTGGTCTGTCATGGTGAGGAAAACTAACACCACAGGGTCAGAATTTCATCCAGTGGTCCCACCTGACCCTCTCAGATTTGTCTAATTTTCTACATACTTCTAGTACATTACATATGATGGAAAAATCCTACATTTCAAGGCTTAATTGTAAATAGTTCCACAGTTCTGTCCATTTGAAGTAGGTAGGGGCTACCCGGAAATTGCGACCCAAGTTCAGACTGTAAATGTTGGTCTATTTTCAGCTTCTATAACTTCTGAACAACAAGAGCTAGAGGTCTGAAATGTTCAGAACAATTTCACAGAATCTATAGTCCTAAGAAATGTGAAAAGATTTACTTCCAATTTATAATTGCATGTTACAGAGAATGACAAAGTGGAGATTTTATCCATCGCAAACTTCTAAAATGCTACTTTTGTCCACTCATGACACAAAAACTAATCATCATATTCATTAGAAATTTGATGTGCTGTATCTTGGCTACTTAGGGAATGGATCTGTGGAAAGTGAAGGTCCTTTGTTCTGTTATGTCATTCTCTGTAACATGCAATTATAAATTTGAAGTAAATATGAAACGAGATAAAAATGACTGACAATTAATGGTAACAGAAGTATTAGTTCTGTCAGTTGAACCAGACTTGTTTGTTAATTGACAAATATCTTGTGTAATTACAGGAGGTTTCACAACAAAAATGTTGAATAAATGTATTTTTGTGAATGTATAACATGTATAAGCACTGATAAACTGTCCAAATACAGTTTTTATCAGTGGATTGGACAACTGAGTCTCACTGAAAATTATTTATATATATATTTATAGGGAATTGGATTGTTTTAATACATGAAAATATTCTTTATTAAACATTAAAAAGTAAAAAAAAAAAAAAAGTGGTATCCTGTGGGGAGTGCTTTGGGAGTATGGGGTCCGGGGCCCTCTGTTGAGGGCAGTCCGGTCTTTGTATGACTGAAGCAGGAGCCTGGTTTGCATTGCCAGCAGTAAAAAATTAAACGTTTTGTATACAAGGAAGGAATATCTGAGCAAATATATCGATAAATAAAGATGATCAAGACAAAATAGCAATTTCCACATACACTAGTAATAAAACAAATTCAATATGCTCTGTTTAAAAAGGAGTGGGAAGACGAAAACTTATTAACTCCCACCCCCCATCTCACATTTATACAACACAACACATGACTTTTACCTCCTTAATGATATAATAACATCTGTTTAGAGTCCTAATAATGTAAATAACCAATAGTAAACCGATTAAAACTGAAGTCTATTACGCTTAGTAACTATTTAAACCAGGGCTCTAAACTCCTGTTCTTTCAGGTTCCACATTCAGTCGGATTTAATCCACAGTGGACCGGACCAGTGAAAGAAGAACAGAAGAACCCAGAAATAATGACAACTTCAAACTGTTGTCTTTGTTTTAGTGCAAAAAACAAAACAAAACAAAACATTAAATTATTAAAATACTTATTTTTATAAACTATTCAAACAAAAAAAAATGTGAATAACCTGAAAAAACAGAAATGTCTTCAGTAAAATCAGTGTAATTTTCTCAGTCTTCTTCCTCCACTTCTCATTAGTCCATGTGCATTCTGGATCAGATCTCCAAAGACACTAAACACTGAGGAACAGGAAGAAAAGAGTTCAAACTGGACTGAATTTAATACAGACATTTCAGGTTGGACACATTTGTTCAGGTTAGTCACATTTTATTGGTACAGGAGAGTTTGGAAATGGAAAGAGTTTCAGAATTTA
>NC_043977.1:1588019-1590519 GCF_902148855.1 Sphaeramia orbicularis | reverse complement strand
TACAGATGGAATTAGAAATATGTTTTGTTTTTTTACTGTTTTTTAATGTTTTAGTTTTTTATTAATATCTGTTTTTTTAATGATATACAGATGGAGTTATAAATATGCTTTTTTTTCTTTACTGTTTTTTAATGTTTTAGTTTTTTATTAATATCTGTTTTTTTAATGATATACAGATGGAATTAGAAATATGTTTTGTTTTTTTTTACTGTTTTTTAATGTAGTTTTTATTAATATCTGTTTTTTTAATGATATACAGATGGAGTTATAAATATGCTTTTTTTCTGTTTTTTAATGTTTTAGTTTTTATTAATCTCTGTGTTTTTAATGATATACAGATGGAGTTATAAATATGCTTTTTTTTTTTTTACTGTTTTTTAATGTTTTAGTTTTTATTAATCTCTGTTTTTTTAATGATATACAGATGCCTGAACAGGGACTACAGGTGAAATTCCCCGTACTGCTACAACCTGGCACACAACATCTGTCCTTTTTAAGGTTAATGTACGTTGTGCATTGTCCCTGTCTAAATAAATGAATAAATAAAATGAAATGAAAATGAACGTTGCGTGCCGTCTCACCTGGACAGGGGACGAAGCAGGGCTGTTCCATCTCCTGCTGCACCTGTTGCTTCAGTTTGTCTCCACAGAGTTCGTCCTGAACCGGCTGAGAAGGAGATTCGGGCCAGTCGCCCCAGTGGACCACACAGGAGATGCTCCGCCTCCGAAAGCCTTCACCACACTCAGCACCCTGCACACGCACACACACACACACACACACACACACACACACACACACACACACACACACACTGATATACACACCTTTGACCATAGAAAGAGTTAGGATTCAAACATAACCTCATCATTATTCATGTACGTGGTTCTCCAGACTTTAACCCTTTCATGCAGTAAGGTTCCAGTAGTTTTGGATTTTTCATTCTAGTTTAGTTTGATTTAGTTTGGACTTTTTTTCTCTAATTCAGTTTGTTTTAATTAGTTTGTAGAGCAGGTTTGATAGTTTTTATTAATTTTCATTATTTTCTAAATGCTTAGTTGTAGTTCAGTTGTAGTTTAGTTGTAGTTCAGTTGTAGTTCAGTTGTAGTTCAGTTGTAGTTTAGTTGTAGTTCAGTTGTAGTTCAGTTGTAGTTCAGTGGTCTCTTTTCTCTTCTTCTCTGTGCTCCTATTCAAATCAATCCCAGACAGGACTCTGCTGCTTTAGTCTCCATGTTTCCAGGTAGAGTGGGGACCAGAAGACGACTGGAAACCACAAGTGAACACAAGTGACGGACCCTTAAATATCATATGGTGCCAGCAGATAAAATTGCTAGAGTGAAATAAATCAATTTCATATCAGTCTGACATTGACAAAGACGAAAACGAAGGGAATTTTATCCATAATTTTTATCCATTTTAGTTAGTTTTGTAAACACACAATACAGTTTCAGTAAGTTATGTTTTTTTTCTTTTTGATTATAGTTTTTACTTATTTCAGTTAACGAAAATGTTTTTACAATTCTAGTTTTCGTTATTTCGTTAGTTTTCGTTCCTGATAATAACCTTGTCATGCATGAATTATGAGAACCTTAACTGAGATTTTTTTCTTGAGTAATTTTATTCCTCCTTACGCATTAAAAAAAACAATGTGATTAATTCATTATTTTCATTAAGCTATTTTTATGGAGATGCAAAACTGTCCACTCAGCCAGACACTATGTATTGAATTTCTGAAGCAAAGAAACATGTATTTACTGATATACTGTGTAAAAACTATGAAATAAAAACATTTTAATGCTGCTAATCTGATGTTTTCTCACATTTGAACAAACTCTAATAGTAGTTATTACTCACTTCATGGAGATAATATGCAAAAATGAAAAAAAAAAAAACAAAAAACTTTTGTTGTTAATTACAGTCTAATAACAATAACAAGGAACTGGTTTACAGTCAAACATGGTAGATCAGGTTTATCAAGAAAAGCAAACTTACAGTAATGTTATCAGTGTCAGTGTATGGGATGGTGCATAAGTGTCCACTGTGTCGGCTGATCTGGAACTAAAACAACCAAACCCAAGAATATACAAGAGAACAGCTGGAGAAGAACTGTCCACTGGAGTGACCACTGGAGTGACCACTGTGCATGAAGGAACTATTTATAGTATTTTGACTCTCAAATGATAAAAAAAATGACCTACAACTATCATTAGTGAATGGTTCTAATTATAGATGGATGAAACGACACTTTGTTATTTTCATCAACTGTCCAAATATGTGAGTGTGAGTTTTAGTTTGAGGCAGAAAACTGGATGATCCCACAGTGGTGGACCTACCTACTGGTGCTCTTCCACGTAACTAATACAACACATATTTAACTCAAGCTGTGTCCCACGTATATAACTTTTAGGAAGTTTACGCAAAGTTGTCCAACTGTTAATATTTCAGGAGTAGATTTGGGAAAAGTGAAGGACATGCACTTGTTTTTGCATTTTCGTTGCAAAAG
>NC_043977.1:1580519-1583019 GCF_902148855.1 Sphaeramia orbicularis | reverse complement strand
ACAAGTGCCTGCTTCAAGTGGATCATTAATAATGTGTGGAAGAAAAAAGTTCAGAAAATGGCACCAGGAAAAAATCAGCTGCCACGAACTGGGTCTGCTACGCTGGAGAACACCGGCGCCAAACATGTGACTGAAACCAGACCACCAAAAGGTCCGATCCAGCCCACAGAAGGGTCCGATCCGGCCCTCCAAAGGGTCCGATCTGGCCCACCCAAGGGTCCGACCCGGCCCACCCAAGGGTCCGATCCGGCCCACAAAAAGGTCTGATCCAGCCCTCCAAAAGGTCTGATCCAGCCCTCCAAAAGGTCTGATCCGGCCCTCCAGAGGGTCTGATCTGGCCCTCCAAAGGGTCCGATCCGGCCCGCCCAAGGGTCCGATCCAGGCCGCCCAAGGGTCCGATCCAGCCCTCAGAAGGGTCCAATCCGGCCCACCCAAGGGTCCGATCCAGCCCTCAGAAGGGTCCGATCCGGCCCTCCAAAGGGTCCGATCCGGCCCACCCAAGGGTCCGATCCAGCCCTCAGAAGGGTCCGATCCGGCCCTCCAAAGGGTCCGATCCAGCCCACCCAAGGGTCCGATCCAGCCCTCAGAAGGGTCCGATCCGGCCCTCCAAAGGGTCCGATCCAGCCCACCCAAGGGTCCGATCCGGCCTACCCAAGGGTCCGATCCGGCCCACCCAAGGGTCCGATCCAGCCCTCAGAAGGGTCCAATCCGGCCCACCCAAGGGTCCGATCCAGCCCTCAGAAGGGTCCGATCCGGCCCTCCAAAGGGTCCGATCCGGCCCACCCAAGGGTCCGATCCAGCCCTCAGAAGGGTCTGATTGTGGACTGTTCTGTGTGTGGAACCTGAACTCAACCCCCTTCACTGTTTACATCTTCAGTGTCATTGGTACATTCATCCATTGGTCTGGACTGGACCCTCTGGTGGTCCAGTATTGGTCCACGGGCCGCATGTTTGACACCCCTGATGTAAACATTTTCATATGTTGTTACCTCCGCCAAGGAGGTTCTTTTTTTGCCGGCGTTGGTTTGTCTCTGTGTGTGTGTGCAGGATAACTCCAAAAGTTCTGGACACATTTGGATGAAAATTTCAGGAAATGTTGATTCTGGGACAAGGAACAGATGATTACATTTTGGTGGTGATGGGGGGGGTGTCACTGATCTGCCTTGGCGGAGGTCTGCGCTCTGAGTGCTTTTCTAGTTGTACTTTTTTCTCTGTTCTTCTGGTACTGGTCCGGCCCACTTCAGGTCACATGGGCTGAACGTGGCTCCTGGACTAAAGTGAGTTTGACAGCTCTGCCGTCGAAGACGAGTGTTTGGGCTTTGGGGAGTTCAAGCGTCTCCATCAGACGTCCGGTCCGGACACAAGCTGTTAGCGTCACTTCAGAGGTGACGGAAAACAGGATGTTCAACGCCGACCGGCTCAAAAAACAAACCAACAACACCAACAAAACAAAGCCTCGCCTCATTCGATACTGAAATGATGCAAATGCTCCTAATGGCTCCAAAGTACGAAGAAAAAAACCCAGAAAAAACAAAATCCAGCAGCAGAAACAGAATAGAAACTAAAACAGACTGAGACAGAGGAGAGTCAGTCCCCAGCAGAGGGTGTGTACGAGTGTGGGTGGAGGGGTTAACTGTGAGCAGAGCAGCAGCACACCACCAATTCAAATGAATTAAGTTGTGAAGATCCTCTAGAGTCGTCCTAATTAAAGAAGAACGGGCTGCAGCGCTGGGCTTTGACAAATAACGCATGTATCCAGGTTAAACCGTCCACTCGTGCATTGTGCATGAGGTCAGAACACAGGTTGGTCAACGAGGCGCCGAGCAGCCACAGGTTGGCGATTACTAATTACATTTTTAATGTCGCACAGAAGACAAGTATGTATGTTTTATTTAGGTACCATGAATCATTTATGCATCTGCTCCATCTAAGATTCACTTTAAATTAAGCAGCTGTTCCACTCAATATACCTGGACATTGAAAGCTGTGCTAATTAAAGTCCGACAGAATTATGATAAGATGTAAATAATATATATGTACTGTATTTGACTGGAAAAAAACAGTAGCCAACACTACTGTCCTGCATAATAAGGCAGCGTATTACACACAGGAGTAAATATTTTAATGCATTTAAATGTATTCATGCACAATTCAACATCTCGGTGGATGCCTGAGTGGTTTGAATAATGAGCTACGGTGCAGCCGCTAGGTTTAGTGGGAGCCCAGCAGGACCATGCAGGTCTACGCTCAGACCAGGTCTACGCTCAGATCAGGTCTACACTCAGACCAGGTCTACGCTCAGACCAGGTCTATGCTCAGACCAGGTCTACGCTCAGACCAGGTCTACGCTCAGACCAGGTCTATGCTCAGACCAGGTCTACGCTCAGACCAGGTCTACGCTCAGGCCAGGTCTACGCTCAGACCAGGTCTATGCTCAGACCAGGTCTACGCTCAGACCAGGTCTACGCTCAGGCCAGGTCTACGCTCAGACCAGGTCTAC
>NC_043977.1:1516251-1580419 GCF_902148855.1 Sphaeramia orbicularis | reverse complement strand
TCTCACTAGTGTTTGTTGGATTCTGTTGTTTCTGTAAATTGCCTTCAGTCTGGTTTGGACCAACTCTATGTGTAAAGTGTCAGGAGAGAACTTTCGTTATGATTTGGCGCTATAGAAATAACATTTGATTTGATTTCTTACAATCCCGTTACTATGTCCAAAACACTTTGGCGGTGACTGTTGGACAAATGTGGTACAACACGTACGAATACACAACAGCAGAAAAACGACCACATCTGGAACCTCAGCGCTGTAGTTTAATCTTACTGGTGTTTTGTGAATGAGTGCTGAAGGGAATCCCAGTGTCGTCTGTACATTAGCCTGAACAGTACCCCCCCCCCAGCCTCTGTTCCGTCCTTTACTCCGCTGCATTAGAGGATTGTTGATACACCAGAAATCCCCTGAGACGACTGATATCCACGTCGCAGTAGTAACAAATTCGCCGCCCGCCGCCTTTTAATGGTTTGAACTGCTGCAGATAAAAGGGGCGGTGCACGCTGCTGGTGCTTTCATTAGCTCACACTGGTCCGTGTTCTCCAACAGAACCCACTCTCCTTTCACTGGTCTAATATTCTATCAGATGATTAAAGGCTGATGTCAGGACTGATTTAACGTGGCTGTTAAATATGAGCGGAGGCCCCGGTACCGCAGAAGTCTGGTTCACAGCTCCACGTCAAACAGCTGACAGGTGGGCCACGAATGTCCCCCCTGGGGTCCATCTGAAACAATCAGACCGGTTTGATCTGGATTTAATTCTGGATCATCCACTCGTTCATTCTGCGTTGGTAAACGCGGTTGAACCAAGGTTATTATCATTAACAAAAACTAATGAAATGACCAAAACTAGAATTGAAAAAACATTTTCGTTAACTGAAATAAATAAAAACTATAATTAAAAGAAAAAAAAACATAACTCACTGAAACTGTATTGTGTGTTTATAAAACTAACTAAAACAGATAAAAATTATGGATAAAATTCCCTTTGTTTTCGTCTTTGTCAGTGTCAGATCGATGTTAAATCGATTTATTTCGCTCGAGCAATTTTCTGTGCTGTCTCCATACGACACTTTTTGCTCCGTCACTTGTGTTCACTTGTGGTTTCCAGTCGTCTTCTGGTCCCCACTCTACCTGGAAACATGGAGACTAAAGCAGCAGAGTCCTGTCTGGGATTGATTTGAATAGGAGCACAGAGAAGAAGAGAAAAGAGACCACTGAACTACAACTGAACTACAACTAAACTACAACTAAACTACAACTAAACTACAACTGAACTACAACTGAACTACAACTAAACTACAACTGAACTACAACTGAACTACAACTGAACTACAATTAAACTACAGCTGAACTACAACTAAACTACAACTGAACTACAACTGAACTACAACTGAACTACAACTGAACTACAACTGAACTACAACTAAACTACAACTAAACTACAACTGAACTACAACTAAACTACAACTGAACTACAACTAAACTACAACTGAACTACAACTGAACTACAACTAAACTACAGCTGAACTACAACTGAACTACAACTGAACTACAACTGAACTACAACTGAACTACAATTAAACTACAGCTGAACTACAACTGAACTACAACTGAACTACAACTGAACTACAACTAAACTACAACTGAACTACAATTGAACTACAGCTGAACTACAACTAAACTACAGCTGAACTACAACTAAACTACAACTGAACTACAACTAAACTACAACTGAACTACAACTGAACTACAGCTGAACTACAACTAAACTACAGCTGAACTACAACTAAACTACAGCTGAACTACAACTGAACTACAGCTGAACTACAACTGAACTACAACTAAGCATTTAGAAAATAACAAAAACTAATAAAAACAATCGAACCTGCTCTAAAAACGAATTAAAACGAACTGAATTAGAGAAAAAAAAAGTCCAAACTAAATAAAACCAAACTATGATGAAAAATCCTAAACTATTGGAACCTTGAGCTGAACCTTCTGAACACAAATACCATCGTGTATGTTCACAAAACCATCCAAACAGCTGAAGGATGCAGTTTTGAATAAACTGAACTGTGTAAACGTTACCTCCTCACACTTCTGGAATTCCACGGTCTTGCCGTCGCCGCGTACACAGTCCAGGAGGCGTAAACGTAGGCCCCGCCCACAGATGGCGTTTTCACTCAGCTGACACGTACTCCAGTCTGTGATGAACACACAAACACACACACAAACACACACTATCAACAACAACCTCAACTCCGTCCAATCAGCTGATCACACACACAGTTCCACTGCTGGGATCTTCACTCTAGTTTGTTCTATAACAGGGACGTCCAGCTCCTGTGAGTTCAGCCCAGTATGATCTGAACTGGGCCGGACCAGAACCAGAAGAACAGAACTATACAGAAAGAATGTCAACTCCAGACTGTCCTCTGTGTTCTGGAGAGAAAAAAGTTACATGACATGACGAAAATGATCACATCTACTAACAGGACTGGACTGGACTGAGCTGGACTGAACTGAGCTGGACTGGACTGGACTGGACTGAGCTGGACTGAACTGAGCTGGACTGGACTGGACTGGACTGAGCTGGACTGAACTGAGCTGGACTGGACTGGACTGGACTGGACTGGACTGGACTGAGCTGGACTGGACTGGACTGAGCTGGACTGGACTGGACTGGACTGAGCTGGACTGGACTGGACTGAGCTGGACTGGACTGAGCTGGACTGAACTGAGCTGGACTGGACTGGACTGGACTGGACTGAGCTGGACTGAACTGAGCTGGACTGGACTGGACTGGACTGAGCTGGACTGAACTGAGCTGGACTGGACTGGACTGGACTGGACTGAGCTGGACTGAACTGAGCTGGACTGGACTGGACTGGACTGAGCTGGACTGAACTGAGCTGGACTGGACTGGACTGGACTGAGCTGGACTGGACTGAGCTGGACTGGACTGAGCTGGACTGAACTGAGCTGGACTGGACTGGACTGAGCTGGACTGGACTGAGCTGGACTGAACTGAACTGAGCTGGACTGGACTGGACTGAGCTGGACTGGACTGAGCTGAGCTGAGCTGGACTGGGCTGGACTGGACTGAGCTGGGCTGGGCTGGACTGAGCTGAGCTGGACTGGACTGGTCTGGACTGAGCTGGGCTGGACTGGGCTGGACTGGACTAAGATGAGCTGAGCTGAGCTGGACTGGACTGGACTGCACTTGACTAGACTGGACTGGACTGGACTGGATTGGACTGCACTTGACTAGACTAGACTGGATTGGAATTGACTGGACTGGATTCTTTGGGGGTCCAAAGGAAGCTGCAGATCCCGTACCTGAGACCCTGTACTGGTACCAGAAGCAGGTGCTGTTGAGGACACAGGGTTCTGACTGGACCGACTCCGGACACACTGACTTTTCTGAGGCGGGGGGGCGGACGATGGTCCTGGTCCGGGTCCTGGTTGAGTTCTGGTCGCACGGCTGCACATGAAGCACCGACAAAAACACATGAGGGGGGGGGGGGGGGGGGGGCTGAAGCCTGTTGGACTCAGAGGGGGACAGGTTTCACACACACACACTTTATCAAGCAGGTCTTTGATTCCATTTTCTTGCTGGGGCATTTTTTTTTTTCTCTTAAACCCTGTGCATGATGGTAAAGTGATGAAACACTGGATAGATGAGATGAAAAATGGAAATATAACTGCGATTGTGTTCTGCAGCATTATAGAACAAACCATGTTTTTGGATGAAAATGTTGAATCAAACACATATTGGATGCACTGCATCGTATTATTTCAGGTCCTAAACCTTTTGTTTAATCTTTTTCCTATTACACTCTTTAATTTAAACTTTTTTTTTTTTTTTATCAAGACGATTCTTCTGTAATTTCCAAGAAAGTGTTTGATAAATTATCTACACAAATCTGCAACACATGCAGCGGTGACTTTCAAATATACTGAAAATGTGCTAAGAATAGATGTGAAAACAGCAGCTGGTGCTCAGCATTAGGGCAGATAGCACAGATTATTTTAATCCATGCACAGATCGTATCTCATTGAACCAGAATGTATTTGGTCTGGAGAAGCATTTGAAAATAAGACGATGGTTTAATAGGATCCAGTGATACCAGCAGATAGAGGCCAACGATAAGGACGCTTCCCCTGTGGAAGCTCAGACTGTGTCAGGGTGGATTCTTCCTCTGTGACATACGACTGCATCGAGCACAAACACAAAGCGCTGTTCTGCACCGGGTTTGTTCACTTTAACCCATGGAGACCCAGGGCTGCTTCTGTGGACGCTCCCACATGGATTTGACCTTTATTAAGTCATTTATTCTAATATTATCCTCTTTATTTGGCATTTTTTCAGTGTAAATCAGGTATTTTCCTATATTTAATTTACTGATCATGTAGATGATTATTAAAACTCAGAGTAAATTTAAAGGTTACTTTATCAAAACAGAGAAAACTGAAGAAAATGTTGTAGAAGATGACAGTGTTTCCACAGTAACTATCGAGCTTCTGAATGTCCAAATGTGGTCATATCTGATGACCATGAAAAGATGAAGAACTGTATTTGACACCAATTATTGACATGGATTGATAGGATTAAACAGTTTAGATCAGCAGATGGTTTAGGTTAAAGGAGGACGTTTGGGTCTGTAAGGGTTAAAGGAGGACGTTTGGGTCTTTAAGGGTTAAAGGTGGACGTTTGGGTCTGTAAGGGTTAAAGGTGGACGTTTGGGTCTGTAAGGGTTAAAGGTGGACGTTTGGGTCTGTAAGGGTTAAAGGTGGACGTTTGGGTCTTTAAGGGTTAAAGGAGGACGTTTGGGTCTGTAAGGGTTAAAGGTGGACGTTTGGGTCTGTAAGGGTTAAAGGTGGACGTTTGGGTCTGTAAGGGTTAAAGGTGGACGTTTGGGTCTTTAAGGGTTAAAGGAGGACGTTTGGGTCTTTAAGGGTTAAAGGTGGACGTTTGGGTCTTTAAGGGTTAAAGGAGGACGTTTGGGTCTGTAAGGGTTAAAGGTGGACGTTTGGGTCTGTAAGGGTTAAAGGTGGACGTTTGGGTCTGTAAGGGTTAAAGGTGGATGTTTGGGTCTTTAAGGGTTAAAGGTGGACGTTTGGGTCTGTAAGGGTTTAAAGGTGGACGTTTGGGTCTTTAAGGGTTAAAGGTGGACGTTTGGGTCTGTAAGGGTTAAAGGTGGACGTTTGGGTCTTTAAGGGTTAAAGGTGTACGTTTGGGTCTGTAAGGGTTAAAGGTGGACGTTTGGGTCTGTAAGGGTTAAAGGTGGACGTTTGGGTCTTTAAGGGTTAACGGTGGACGTTTGGGTCTGTAAGGGTTAAAGGTGGACGTTTGGGTCTGTAAGGGTTAAAGGTGGACGTTTGGGTCTTTAAGGGTTAAATGTGGACGTTTGGGTCTGTAAGGGTTAAAGGAGGACGTTTGGGTCTGTAAGGGTTAAAGGTGGACGTTTGGGTGTTTAAGGGTTAAAGGTGGACGTTTGGGTCTGTAAGGGTTAAAGGTGGACGTTTGGGTGTTTAAGGGTTAAAGGAGGACGTTTGGGTCTGTAAGGGTTAAAGGTGGACGTTTGGGTCTGTAAGGGTTAAAGGTGGACGTTTGGGTCTTTAAGGGTTAAAGGTGTACGTTTGGGTCTGTAAGGGTTTAAAGGTGGACGTTTGGGTCTGTAAGGGTTAAAGGTGGACGTTTGGGTCTGTAAGGGTTAAAGGAGGACGTTTGGGTCTGTAAGGGTTAAAGGAGGACGTTTGGGTCTGTAAGGGTTAAAGGTGGACGTTTGGGTCTTTAAGGGTTAAAGGTGGACGTTTGGGTCTGTAAGGGTTAAAGGTGGACGTTTGGGTCTGTAAGGGTTAAAGGTGGACGTTTGGGTCTGTAAGGGTTAAAGGTGGACGTTTGGGTCTGTAAGGGTTAAAGGTGGACGTTTGGGTCTGTAAGGGTTAAAGGTGGACGTTTGGGTCTGTAAGGGTTAAAGGTGGATGTTTGGGTCTTTAAGGGTTAAAGGTGTACGTTTGGGTCTGTAAGGGTTAAAGGTGGATGTTTGGGTGTTTAAGGGTTAAAGGTGGACGTTTGGGTCTTTAACCCTATAACACCAAACGTATCATATTTGACACATGAGTTTTGAAGCCCTCTACACGATCAGTGTGATATTTTTTTTTCTTTTTTTCTACCAGACTGTCATTAATGAGGAAGGAGGAAGAACTTTGACCACTTAGAAAAGGAATCACCAATGTGTTCGACATGTTTGTGTTATATTATGTTTTTGTTTGTTCAAAAATAATAATATTTGAGCACTGAGACCCAATGGATCAAATATGATACAAAATTAAAACTCATAAATGGAAATTTGTATTTGGTTGGTCAGAAGGACCAATAAAGGCTCCAGTTTCAAAGATCTGGAATTTTCTGTTAATGATTTAATGGTTCAGGCTTTACAGGGTTAAGGGTTAATGTCCAGCTGTTTAAGGGCTCTAAATACAATCTAACACCAACAGAATTTTATTGACACATTCTACGTCACCAAAAGACGACAGGTAGCATCATGGACTGTACGCAGCCAACATGTAAATGACCTTGGTCTGATCCAGAATGTGGTCCTTCACAAGGTTATTATCATTAATGAAAACTAACAAAATGACGAAAACTAGAATTGTAAAAACATTTTCATTAACTGAAATAAATAAAAACTAGAATTAAAAGAAAAAAAGATAACTAACTGTAACTGTATTGTGTGTTTATAAAACTAAAATGGATAAAAACTATGGATAAAATTCCCTTCGTTTTCATCTTTGTCAATGTTGGATTAATATGAAATCAATTTATTTTGCTCTAGCAGTTTTAGCTAACGGCACCGTACGACACTTCATAGTCTGTCACTTCTCGTCACTTGTCGTTTAGACTCGTCTTCTCGTCCCAACTCTACCTGGAAACATGGAGACTAAAGTCGGGATAAAGCAGCAGAGTACTGTATGAGATTACAACAGCAAGGAAGATAAAAAATATGAAAACACCAAAACTACACTAAACTGAACTAGAACTAAGCATTTAAAACAAACAAAAAAAAATTATAAAAACTAGCAATCCTGCTTTAAAACTATTTAAAACTAACTGAATTGGAGAAAAAAAAGTCAAAACTAAATAAAACTAAACTAGAATGAAAAATCCAAAACTATTAGAACCTTGGTCCTTCATCCCCCCGGACCCCAGAACCCCTCAGATGTGTCCCCTTTAACAGCTGCTCTGACACCATCCTCCTCCTCCTCCTCCTCCTCCTCCTCCTCCTCCTCCTCCTCCTCCTCCTCCTCCTCCTCCTCCTCCTCCTCAGAAACAGCCCAGGGCTGTACAGCTCTATCCAATTACAACAGCCTCCTGTATTTTACGTCGAACATCTCTGCGCCTTCTTGCGCTCTCCACTTACCAAGGCCATTTTCCATTCTTGACGCACACTTTCCAAGAACCGCGTCTCATCTTTGTCTCTGAGGACAATTAAGTCATCAGGAGTGAGAACGTGTGACACATGGGAAAGTGCAGTATCAAGAATTACACATGTACTAAGTGCTTATTTTACAGAAGAGGCAAATCACCCATAGCCGTTTTATACACGCCTGTTAAGTGGTTTCCAGGGTAACGGGTATTATGGAACCAAATGCATTAAATCATACGTTCTGTAAAAGCTCAGAGTGCTGCCAAATCGTGTTAATTTAAAAATGTTAATGCGGTGAAACGTCGGCGGAGAAACTGGAAGCTGAATGAAGTGGTCTGCACCTGTTTGTGCTCTTTTCTGTTTCTCTGACTTTGTTTCAGTCCAGTGAACTGCAGATTTGACAGGAAATCCATAACATGGCTGCGTGGCTGTGATCAGTACGCTGTCGGACAAAGACACGACCATGCTCCACATTTAGCCCCAGGGTTCCCCGTCAGCGGAGAACACCGGCCCATTAGTACTGTGAGGACACCCGACTGGATCTGCAACACGTCTGAGTTTCCATCATTTTAAAGCCACACTCTGGACTTTTTGGTCCTTCCAACTCTATTTCCAGGTCATTTTGGTGGAAGAACAACCACAGTAGGGTCAGTTCCACTGTGGTCATGTCTCCAGAGCGTCTGGACCTCCTGCACTGACACTAGGACACTTGTGGTTTGGGGTTGGAACCCCGACACTAAAACAACTACAGAATGTGACTGCTTTAGGGCGTACGTCACATCCTCCTCCACCTTCAGAGGACGAGGCAGGTCAGTGACGTTAGGGCTGAAGGAACTGGTTCAGACTCAGATGAAGCAGAGGTCGAGGTTGATTCCTGATACAACAAACATCAGAACATGAGCAGCGACAGCCGACTGGGAGAGGAAGGAGGAGTTTTGAGTTTTGTTTTCAGGGCTACATTCTTACAAATAATGTCGACAAAAGCATTTCCTGTTCTGCTGTGGCCTGTTCAGACTGGGTATCCCAGTCCCTTGGACCCAAAGTCCATTTCATTTTATCCATGTGAATGTAAACGGTCCATGTGCCAGTACCGTACCTGAGTCCAGCTGAAGGCGGTCCTGGGTACAGACTACGTGGACTCCAGGACAGTGGAAACGCTCTGAATAACTGCAGTAGACGAGGCTAGCCCCGGGTGTCTGTCATCAGCTGGATTTACAACGTTACAAATGGATCTAAGACTTATTTGTTTTCCAATATGAACATGACCACCACACAGTAAAACTATGTTCCCACAATAAACAGCTGGTTCTAGGTTCTATAAATCTGCTCTTTTTTTTTTTTTTTTACTGTTTGTGGTATTTTTAAAAAATAAAATGATAGTGTTTGTATGAATAGTGTAAGGTACTTTACCTGAACACATGGTTGAACACACATTCATGGTCTTTCCTCTGGAAGTTTACTGACACCGGTGGCTTTGGACAGACTGTTTCTGTAAACAGCACCCCCTAACTGAAAAGGTGGATGATGTTTGGTTTTTTTTGTTTTTTTTTTGATGAACCTTATTTAAAAAGTGAATGGGTTTTCTTTTTTAGTCATATGAAGTTTTATGTTTTCAAACACTTTTTTTTGATAAATGTATAATTTTTGATGTTGCTTAATTTTATTTTGAGACACTTTTTTTGGTACAAGTCTATTTTTTGGAGGAGATTATTTTGTTAAAAAAATCATACAAGTTTAATTTATTTCTTTGTACAAATGATTTTTCATTACATTTTTTTTAGGCGATAGTTTCATTTTCCATGCAAGTGTATTTTTTATTTAAGGGGTACATTTATTTTTCAGATACTTCTTTTTAAGTTAATCACAATCTCCTTTTTTTTCTTGCCCCTCTGGGCCACCGTACATTAGGGCACAGGTGTCAAACATGTGGTCCGGGGGCCAAATCTGGCCCCTGGGATGAACTTGTGAAATGCAAAAATTACACAGAAGATATTAACAATCAAAGATGTTCAATCTAAAGTGGGTCAGACCAGTAAAATACTATCATAATAACCTATATATAATGAAAAAAAGCTACGTTTTTCCTTTTGTTTTAGAGTCAAAAAAGTAAAATTACACAAAAATGTTGACATTTACACACTGGCTTTTCACAAAAAAAAACAATGCCTGTTTGTATAGAATTGTAATAACTGCAGGAAAAAAGGCAGTGACCAGACACTGGCTCCAACCTGAACCAGCTCATCTGGAATAATGTAGATATTGTGACTGAAATTTACCAGATGGACAGACGAACCTTCTCCCTTCGATTACAAATGAACACATTTTCAAATCTCTGGTCAAAGTGGATATTTTTTGTTTGCACTTACCAAACACAAGCTGTTGGAACCCTAAATGTACAAGAAATGACAATAGAATGACAATGGATCTGGAATTGTCTGTTTTTTTGTTTATTTAATTAATTCTACTGTTTATTTATGTATGTATTTATTTATGTATTTATTTTTCTTTCGAGAGAGGAGGTCAAAGTCTCTTGGTCTTTCGTGTGTGTTTTCTTTATGTAACAATGCATCCATTGTTCACTGTTCAACTGTTTTGTTTATTATTAACACAAAAAAAAAGAAAAAAAGAAAAACTGAAATGTTGAGAATGGACAGATTGGTCACTGGTCACATACTTGTTTGGTGACCACAGTGTAATTTCAATGTATGCTGAAATCTTCTCAATATTTCTAAATAAAAATGTGAAAAAAGAAAAAAAAAAGACTTTGTGCAAAAGTAACTTTGGTAAGAAAGAACAGAACGCGGCCACACTGGAAACCACTCGGCCTTCAGTGTTTGCACATACAGACGGACAGACGGACGGACACTGAACTGATGACCCTACCCTGCCGTGAAGGTCCAGGGTACGAGTGATGTTCCCCAGGATTCTATGGATGGTTCTGATGATGAAAATACTGCGTCCACCACAGACGCTCCTCTAACCCGGACAGACGGAGGCGGTTGAGTGTGTGCTTCTTACCGAAGGGCAGGGGCTCCAGGGTCCCCAGGGCGCCATCACACAGTGGTTGGGACAGGCCAGGGTGCAGACCTGGGCTGTGGGGGGGCTCTCCTCCTGCTCACACAGACTGTCTTCCACGGTGGCGCTGCTCTCCTCGCTCCTCCTTCCCTTCTGAACACACCTAACACAGCAGCAGCACATGCACTTGTATAACTCGTCTCTGGGGCTCTCCTAACTAGGGCACTTTCTTCTGTTTCCAAACACATTTCTAAGTTTTTGTCTCAAAATAGAAGGCTTATATTCTCAGATAGGACCGTGCAAAACATTTTAATGGGTCTCCACAGTTTCAAGTTTCAGGTTGTGAAGGTTCCGATTACAGGTTTTTTGTGTCAGAATAAAACATTAAAACAAACTCTGACGTGTGACGGTCAGATTTAGGCTCCGCCCACAGCAGGTCCTAATGCACTATTCAGATTCTTTGGTGAAATCTGATTTTTTTTGTGTGTGTTGGTTCATATTCCACATTAAATACGACCCTGAAGTGACCCGCATGCACTAAAGAGGACCTGAAGTGACCCGCATGCACTAAAGAGGACCTGAAGTGACCCACATGCACTAAAGGGGTCCTGAAGTGACCCACATGCACTAAAGAGGTCCTGAAGTGACCCACATGCACTAAAAAGGTCCTGAAGTGACCCACATGCACTAAAGAGGTCCTGATGGAATACGTGACCACATAGACACACACTGTGTTTACAGAAGGAAATCTGGTTTTCCTCCGCTTTGACCAACAACTGGGACGTTTATCACATTTCAATGACATAAAGGTCGGATAAATGCGACCTGGACGTTCAGACTGAAGTCACATTAGAAAATATCAGATCTGGGTCAGATCTAGGACCACATATGACAGTGCCCCGGGTCAGATTTAGGACCACATATGACAGTGATTTGGGTCAGATTTAGGACCACATATGACAGTGGTCCGGGTCAGATTTAGGACCACATATGACAGTGGTCTGGGTCAGATTTAGGACCACATATGACAGCGGTCTGGGTCAGATTTAGGACCACATATGAAAGTGATTTGGGTCAGATTTAGGACCACATATGACAGTGGTCCGGGTCAGATTTAGGACCACATATGACAGTGGTCCGGGTCAGATTTAGGACCACATATGAAAGTGATTTGGGTCAGATTTAGGACCACATATGAAAGTGATTTGGGTCAGATTTAGGACCACATATGACAGTGGTCTGGGTCAGATTTAGGACCACATATGACAGCGGTCTGGGTCAGATTTAGGACCACATATGAAAGTGATTTGGGTCAGATTTAGGACCACATATGACAGTGGTCCGGGTCAGATTTAGGACCACATATGACAGTGGTCCGGGTCAGATTTAGGACCACATATGAAAGTGATTTGGGTCAGATTTAGGACCACATATGAAAGTGATTTGGGTCAGATTTAGGACCACATATGACAGTGGTCTGGGTCAGATTTAGGACCACATATGACAGTGGTCTGGGTCAGATTTAGGACCACATATGACAGTGGTCTGGGTCAGATCTAGGACCACATATGAAAGTGGTCTGGGTCAGATCTAGGACCACATATGAAAGTGGTCTGGGTCAGATCTAGGGCCACATATGAAAGTGGTCCGGGTCAGATTTAGGACCACATATGACAGTGGTCTGGGTCAGATTTAGGACCACATATGACAGTGGTCTGGGTCAGATTTAGGACCACATATGACAGTGGTCTGGGTCAGATCTAGGACCACATATGAAAGTGGTCTGGGTCAGATCTAGGACCACATATGAAAGTGGTCTGGGTCAGATCTAGGGCCACATATGAAAGTGGTCCGGGTCAGATTTAGGACCACATATGACAGCGGTCTGGGTCAGATTTAGGACCACATATGAAAGTGATTTGGGTCAGATTTAGGACCACATATGACAGCGGTCTGGGTCAGATTTAGGACCACATATGAAAGTGATTTGGGTCAGATTTAGGACCACATATGACAGCGGTCTGGGTCAGATTTAAGACCACATATGAAAGTGATTTGGGTCAGATTTAGGACCACATATGACAGTGGTCCGGGTCAGATTTAGGACCACATATGACAGTGGTCTGGGTCAGATTTAGGACCACATATGAAAGTGATTTGGGTCAGATTTAGGACCACATATGACAGCGGTCTGGGTCAGATTTAGGACCACATATGACAGCGGTCTGGGTCAGATTTAGGACCACATATGACAGCGGTCTGGGTCAGATTTAGGACCACATATGAAAGTGATTTGGGTCAGATTTAGGACCACATATGACAGTGGTCTGGGTCAGATTTAGGACCACATATGACAGTGGTCTGGGTCAGATTTAGGACCACATATGACAGTGGTCTGGGTCAGATTTAGGACCACATATGACAGCGGTCTGGGTCAGATTTAGGACCACATATGAAAGTGATTTGGGTCAGATTTAGGACCACATATGACAGTGGTCCGGGTCAGATTTAGGACCACATATGACAGTGGTCTGGGTCAGATTTAGGACCACATATGAAAGTGATTTGGGTCAGATTTAGGACCACATATGACAGCGGTCTGGGTCAGATTTAGGACCACATATGAAAGTGATTTGGGTCAGATTTAGGACCACATATGACAGTGGTCCGGGTCAGATTTAGGACCACATATGACAGCGGTCTGGGTCAGATTTAGGACCACATATGACAGCGGTCTGGGTCAGATTTAGGACCACATATAACAGTGGTCTGGGTCAGATTTAGGACCACATATGACAGTGGTCTGGGTCAGATCTAGGACCACATATGAAAGTGGTCTGGGTCAGATCTAGGACCACATATGACAGTGGTCTGGGTCAGATTTAGGACCACATATGACAGTGGTCTGGGTCAGATCTAGGACCACATATGAAAGTGGTCTGGGTCAGATCTAGGACCACATATGAAAGTGGTCCGGGTCAGATTTAGGACCACATATGACAGTGTTCTGGGTCAGATGAGTGCTGTTCAGACTGTCTGGAACAGATCAGATCCAGGTCACATATGGACACATGTACCTGCAGTTTGAAGGTAGACTAAGCCTGCCTTCACACCTGGACTGTCCTTGGTCCTTTGGTTCCACTTATTTGCTTCAGATCGAATACAGACTTTATTTTTTTCCTTTAGTTCGATCACATTCTCATTGTACTTGTTGCTAATGGACCAAACTGTGTAAACACAAGCATGTGACAAACTGCGCTGGCATTGGACAAAAAAGTCGTGGGCGGGGTCAATCAGAGACAGCAGGTGTTAATGAAAACAAACATGGAGGTCCAACGTGCAGTCATGGTTTACAGCACAGGTGTCAAACATGCGGCCTGGGGTCCAAATCTGGCCCACCAAAGGGTCCAATCTGGTCCTGGGATGAATTTATGAAATACAAAATGACACTGAAGATATTAATAATCAAGGATGTTAGAATCATTTTAGGTCATTTCAGTCTGAAGTGGATCAGACCAGTCAAATACTATCAGAATAACCTATAAATAATGAAATTTTCTCTTTGTTTTAGTGTAAAAAAAAAAGTAAAATTACACAAAAATGTTTACATTTACAGACTATCCTTTATAAAAAACATGTGAACATCTGAAATGTCTTAAGAGAAGTCTGTGGAATTTTACTAATATTCTCCGTTATTTAATGTTGTGTGTATTTGTAGATCCACCGTGGTCTCTAAGTTGTGATTCACATGTATAAATGATAAACTAAGGCCTAATATTGTTCACATTGCGCTTATTTTACTAAAGAATTTTCAGGTTGTTCATATTTGTTCATGTTGTGTTCAAGTACAATTTGTAAATGTAAACATTTTAATTATGGAATTTATTTGTTTCACTTAAAAGTTCTTATCCTACTGTTTATATTATTTTCCTGGTCTGGCCCACTTTAGACTGAATGTGGAACTGAACTAACAGGAGTTCGACAGCCCTGGTTTACAGACTCTGTTTTCTATTTTGACAGACACACATTTACTAAAATAATATGAACTGTCCAGAACAGCTGATTGGATCCAGTTTGGTCAGATGGACATGTGACCACATGTCCATGAGACCTTCAGTGTCCTCATTGGTCCTCAGCTCATGGCTGCTGCTGTCAGCTCTGACTACCCATGATCCTCGGCTCCTTCCAGAGGCTACGGTGGCTCATCAACAACAAAAAGGCTCAAAGGCTTGTTTGGGCTGGAGGACGGTTCTATTCACATCTGAGCTCAACTGAACCACAGTCCGTTTGGAAGTGGACCAGGACCAACTCTTCTAGGTGGTCTGGGTCCACTTGGTTCAAATCAGCGTTCACATGTTTGTATTCACACCAAGGTTATTATCGTTAACGAAAACTAATGAAATGATGAAAACTAGAATTGTAAAAACATTTTTGTTAACTGAAATAAATAAAAACTATAATTAAAAGAAAAAAACACAACTAACTGAAACTGTATTGTGTGTTTATAAAACTAACTAAAACAGAAAAAAATTCTGGATCAAATTCCCTTGGTTTTGGTCTTTGTCAATGTCAGATTGATGTTAAATGGATTTCTTTGTCTCTCTCAGTTTTCTGTGCTGTCTCCATACGACACTTTTTGCTCCGTCACTTGTGTTCACTTGTGGTTTCCAGTCGTCTTCTGGTCCCCACTCTACCTGGAAACATGGAGACTAAAGCAGCAGAGTCCTGTCTGGGATTGATTTGAATAGGAGCACAGAGAAGAAGAGAAAAGAGACCACTGAACTACAACTGAACTACAACTGAAATACAACTGAACTACAACTGAACTACAACTGAACTACAACTGAACTACAACTGAAATACAACTGAACTACAACTGAACTACAACTGAAATACAACTGAACTACAACTGAACTACAACTGAACTACAACTGAACTACAACTGAAATACAACTGAACTACAACTGAACTACAACTGAACTACAACTAAGCATTTAGAAAAAAAACAAAAACTAATACAAACTATCAAATCTGCTCTAAAAATGAACTGAATTACAGAAAAAAACTCAAAACTAAATAAAACTGAACTATAATGAAAAATCCAAAGCTATTAGAACCTTGATTCACACCTAAAACAGTCTGGACTTTGGGGGAAATGAACTGTGGTCAGTCTTAAATGGACCAAAGGCAGTAGGAGTGAGTCCAGCTCCTCCAGTCCTCAGTCACTGTCCGCTGGAACAGTGAACACTGAGGACTCTGGGGTTTGGACACAATGAAACCAGTATGATTTCCATCCAACACTTAAAGCAGGGCTGTCAAACTCAGGTTAGTTCAGTTCCACATCCAGCCCAATAGGACCTGCAGTGGGCCGGATCATTCAAATAAGAACAGAATAATACAGAAGTAATATCAATTCCAAAATTTGTATGTCTAATTTCTAAGTTTTAAAGTGGAAAAAGTAAGATTATATTATCAAAATTTCTACATCTACAAACTATCTTTTAAAAAAATATGGAAAAACATGAACCATGACCAAAATGAAATTTATTCAGAAAAAAAGTGCAATTTTAATAATTTATGCCATTATTTGGCCTCAGCTTCTCATTTTCACATGTTCATTACAACGTACAGATCACAGTGGATCTACAAATGCACAAAACATTTAAGAACAGACAGAATATTGGTAAAATTACTCTGAAATCTCTTAAGACATTTCAGGTTGTTCATATTTGTTCAGGTTTTTCACATTATTTGTAAAAGGATAGTCTGTAAATGTTAACATTTTTGTGTAATTTTACTTTTTAACAATAAAACAAAGAAAAATATGTGGTTTTTGTTATTTATACTTTATTATGATAGTATTTTACTGGTCTGACCACTTTAGATGGAACTGAACTAAATTTATTTTGACATCCTTGATTGTTCATATCTTCAGTGTAATTTTTGTATTTCACTAATTCATCCCATGGGCTGGACTGGACCCTTTGGAGGGACAGTTTTGGCCCCTGGACCGCATGTTTGACACCCCTGACTTAACCTTCCAGTATCCGGGTGCGCCTTTTAGGCACACTTTGCACTTCGTTTTAAAAAACTTCATATTACTTTTCACAATTTAAATAAATATAGAAAAATACCTGATTTTCACTGAAACAAATGCAGAACACAGAGGATAATATGACAATAAATGAAAACATCATATGGGAACTGGCACAGATGTAGCTCTGGGTCTTTATGGGTTAAGTACAGCGAAAGAAGACGCTGCGAAAAAATAAAATAAATAAAAATCCAACAAGACTCATTAGGAAGCAGCAGCTCATTCTGACTATTTGTTTTCTCCAGGCATTGCAAGTGTCAGAACCAGAGTGACTGCCAGCTGCAGGACGGCTGCCAGAACCCCCCCCCCCCCAGGCTGCGGTGCCAGGCCTACAGTCAGCCCCCCCCCCCCAGGCTGCGGTGCCAGGCCCACAGTCAGCCCCACCCCCCACCCCCCCAGGCTGCGGTGCCAGGTCCACTGTCTGCCAACACTAACCCGCTCACTGACCTGATCTTGCGGCTCTGGACCCCCTCCCCACAGGCTGGAGAGTCATCCACAGAGTTGATGGTACAAATGGACCAGGGCTCAGTCCTCCACTCATACTGGCTGCATTCACTGTGGCACGGCACGGCCTGGTACACCTGCACACACACACACACACACACACACACACACACACACACACACACACACAAAGGAAGGAGGGCTTATAGTATGGACACAACTGAGTGTTTCAGGTCACATACTGCACTAAGGCTGTGTTTACACTGAAGGTAAATGTGCCCAAATGTGACCTGGATCTGATCTGACCCAGACCACTTTCATATATGGTCCTAAATCTGATACAGATCTGATATTTTCTAATGTGACTTCAGTCTGAACGTCCAGGTCGCATTTATCTGACCTTTACATCATTGAAATGCGATAAATGTCCCAGTTGTTGGTCGGAGCAGAGGAAAACCAGATTTCCAGGACCTCTTTAGTGCATGTGGGTCACTTCAGGACCTCTTTAGTGCATGTGGGTCACTTCAGGGTCACATTCAGTTCAGATTCAAAACTGATAGAAGTCGTATTTAATGTGGAATATGAACCAACACAAAAATAATCAGATTTCTCCCATAAATCTGAAGTGTGCATTAGACCTGCTGTGGGCGGAGCCTTAGATGGTACAAGTACAGATAAAAACAGTCGTGCATCATGAACACAATTAATACTTTTTTTTAATATATATTATAGCTGTTCACAAACACTTCTTGGTTATTTCAAGAAGAGTTGTGTGCTTTTATATAAATAATAGGATGCTTTAATATAATATAATATAATATAATATAATATAATATAATATAATATAATATAATATAATATATATTATATCACATCAGATACAGAAGGAATTTCATTCAAGTTCATAATGTTTCCCCAATAATTCTAGGAAATAACTATTAGGATTTCAGATCAAAAAGGCCTCAGTTAAATTGCCCATATAGTTGGAATAAAACATTTTTCGATCTTCTCATAAAATTATTATAAAAATGTGATTTATTCTGCATCAAGTGTATCTGGGACTCAGGGTCATGACTGATGTGTAGAAATAGGAATAAAAAAAAGACCAATGTGTGTGAAAACAGAATTATTATTCCAACTTTACAGGCAACAGGGTCCAGAGTTCACTGGATGTCAACACAGTTCACACATCTGGAACAGTTTTAGGACATTTACCAAACATATTCAGTACAATAATGTTCTCAGTGCACACAAACATACAGTCACTGGCACAGACGGAACATTTACATAAATACATATACACACATCTACACAAACACCTCTACATACGCACACACACAGTCTGGTTTGGTTTGGTCTGTCTTCGTCTGTCTCAAATGTATAATTATTTTCTGCTATTATAATCAGTCTGTCCTGTCTGTCCTTCCTCTGCATTCTGTCCATCCTGTCTTTCATGGACATCCATAGAATTTCAGGACTCTAGGTTATGAACTGTGTTTGTGTTATTGTCTGCACTCTGTGTTTGTGTTTGCATATTAAAATAACATTAAAATTAAAAAGCTAACAGTTTTATGATTTTGACCAAACCTATCTTCTACAATACGGCTCTCACTGCACACAAATATACAGTCACAGTAAAATGAATCTAATGCCTGCTCTGAGGACAACAGCACGGGACGCATCAAACAACAATGACCACGGCAGGATCCAGATGGACGAAGGAGGCGCCTGCTGAGCCCCACTCAAACCACTGACTATGGGATGTCTGTATAAACCACTGACTATGGGATGTCTGTATAAACCACTGACTATGGGATGTCTGTATAAACCACTGACTATGGGATGTCTGTATAAACCACTGACTATGAGATGTCTGTATAAACCACTGACTATGGGATGTCTGTATAAACCACTGACTATGGGATGTCTGTATAAGCAGGGGAACAGCCAGGCCAATGCTCCTGTAAACACACGTTTACGCTCAATCTATGTAACAATCTGCCACAGTAAAAGGTATACTCTGGAGGACAATTTGTGGAAAAAGCTATGACAAGCAGTAATGGGGTTCTGTAAGTGTGTGTGTGTGTGTGTGTGTGTGTGTGTGTAGACTAGAGGCAGAGGGAATGAGTGCTGAGTATTCCATCCCCTCTGGGCCACACAGATGCCTATTACACACCCTCATCATCTCCCATCTGTCCCTGCAGATGCCCCTGCTGGGTAAACTGGCATCTACTCTGCCCCCACTTCCTCCACTACGGTTGGAGAAGCTTAGCGGCGTCTTAACCCATAATTTTCATCACCACGAAAATGCTGTCACTTTGTACACTGTATATATATATATATATATATATATATATATATATATATATATATATATATATATATACACATACATAAAATACATGTGGAGCAGAAGAACCTGGAGGAATCAGGCGACAACAGCACTTTAAAACCAGATGACGGTGCCATGAAGCATAAGGTAGAATTAATTTTATATTTCTTATTTTCTTTAAATATTACATCCATGTAAAGTCAGTGTACCAGACTGAGACTGAACACTAACACACGGTACATCTTCAGTCACACACACACTACAGCTCCGTTCAGACTGCAGGTCTTAATGCACAATTCAGATTTTTGGGTGAAATCTGATTTTTTTTGTGCGCTCGTTAGTGATGGGTGATTCACAAAAAAACATTCAAATGAATCAATTCATTTAAGTGAATGAGTTGAATCGATTTGTAATGCAACTGAATCGATTCAGCAGCACTTTGCTAATATTTAGTTTATTATCACCTAATCTGATCAGAATCTCTCATTTAGTCGGAGGTAGAAGTGCTGTGGGACGTGCTGTGCCGCAGGTCGTTTCCACGGCAACATGTCTGATTGTATCTTGAGACTAGTTGCTGGCAACGGACGGACAGAGGTAGTGAACCACTGAATGAAAGAGCGGCAGAGGAGGGCCGACGAGAGCTGAGTAGCATCGAGTAGTTGAATAAATTCTGAATCATTCACGAATCAATGACTCACTGAATCACTCTGTGAATCGCTGAGTCTATTGAACCAATGAATGAGACTAGATCCCCTAATGTAAGAGGACAGAACAGAAAGAAAAGCAAATAAAATAAAATGAAACACAGAGCACAAAGATGTTTAAAGCAACGTAAAATAGAAAGATAGAAAGATAGATAGATAGACAGACAGACAGACAGACAGACAGACAGACAGATAGATCATACTAAACACAGTTACCTATCGACAGTAGAACTGTGTTTTTAAACTAGTTTTATAATTTTCTAATTCCATTCTTCATAGATGAACAGAACAGACACATTTAGGGGTTCGACCTGTTGTCCTTCTGTTTGTTAAGTGATGTAGTGGATTTTTTTAAATGGTGAATCAAATGAATCGATTCATAACAGAAGAACCAACTATACTTCTCTTTTCTCTTCTGTTCAGACAAGGTATAGCTTTTTTAGATGTTACCTGCTTGACAGTTTCGACTGTGACTCCAGTCTTCCTCAGAAGGAAGACTTGTTTATGAAATCCCATATGATGAAATTTAATGATTCCTCAGAAGGAAGACTGGAGTCACAGTCGAAACTGTCAAGCAGCTAACATCTAAAAAAGCTATACCTTGTCTGAACAAAAGAAAAAAGAGAAGTATAATTACATAAACAGAAGACAAAATGAACATCTTTAGCCTTAGAGGAACCAACCGAAAGAATGGAGTCAGTAAAAAGAATCGACTTCCTGTCACTGGTGCTGGTTCATATTCCACGTTAAATGTGACTTCTGTCAGTTTTGAGTCTGAACTGAATGTAACCCTGAAGTCTGTAACAGATCTGTCCCAGGTCACATGTGGACACAAACATCAGATCAGATCCAGGTCACATGTGGACACAAACATCAGATCAGATCCAGGTCACATGTGGACACAAACATCAGATCAGATCCAGGTCACATGTGGACACAAACATCAGATCAGATCCAGGTCACATGTGGACACAAACATCAGATCAGATCCAGGTCACATGTGGACACATTTACCTCCAGTCTGAACACAGACTATGAAAACACACAAACAGGTCCAGCTGATCGAACCAGTGCTTTTTCTCCATCTGCTAAAACACCCTCAGATAAACAATACAACAATCAATTCAGAAATTAGAGCAATTAAATGATTTCTATAATAAGATGCTAAAAAGTGTTATCGACTGCCGCTAATGAAGCCCTAGTGTTCCTTAGAAAAGCCCACGTAGCCTCTCCGATTCATAAAAAGATGGAACATCATTTGAAGGTAGTCCCCAGAAGCTGTTGTGCGCTCTGTGATCCAACTGTGTTTCAGTGTCTGGGCTCAGACAGCTGACACTCACAGGGTGGACTCAGAAATTGGTTATGAAATCCCATATTATGAAATTTAATGATTTGGTTTACTATAAAATAATGCAAATAATGTATAAAGCCAAATTAAAGTGACTCCCTGTCTGTGTCCAAAGGTCCTTCTAAACATGAGTCTAAATAGGATTTATGAGATATTTGGAAATGTGTCGAACAAAAAGCTAGAAAAGAGACTAAAAGCAGATGTGTATGTGTTACTGGAGTTCAACTATGGAATGAGTCCAGCATGGATTTAAGAATGTGCAGCTCATTTTGGATATTTAAAAAAATGGTACGTAAGGCAATTTTTGAAGGATACAGTTGTTCAGATGTAATAAGTAAATAATTTATTTTGGACTCTACATTAAATTCCCATTAATTTGGTTGGTTTTGTTTTCTATTTTTCTGGTTTAGTTTCACTTTTTTATGTTTTTTGCTTGTTTGTTTGGTTGTATGCATTGTTGTTTTTTTCTTTTTCCTCTGTTGAATGCTGGGTAACTGAATGTGTTCAGTAGGACAGGCATTAATGTCAGCGTTCTGCTTCTGTCTGGGCCTGTTCACTCACTAACCTGAAGTGATGTGACATTCACAAACCAATCGAATCTTTTGAACGGCTCTTTGAAATGAACGATGGGAACCGAGTCTTTGTAAAGAGCCGTTCTTTTTTTTTTTTGATTAATAACAGTGGTTAATCACTGTTGTGATTTGTGCAATTTTTTTCCATATGTTTACACACATTTATTGTTCTTGTTCTGAGGGAAAATGCACTACAGTTGTTCAGGTATTTAAGTAACTGCAATGATAAATGGCTTTTGTGTTTTGTGCAGTTTTTCTGTATGTTTCCACACATACTGTTCTAGTTCTGAGAATGTCACTACAGTTCAGGTATTTCAGTACTTGCACTGATTAATCACTGTTGCGTTTTGTGCAGTTTTTCCATATGTTTCCACACATTTATTGTTCTTGTTTTGAGGAGAATAACATATTTCATAAGAAAATGTTTTATTTTCTTCTTCACTTTTATTCTACAGACTAGTCCACATAATGTACTGTGATGTTTTTGGTCCAGTTCCATCATTTGTCTAATGTCACCTCTCATGTCATGGATTTATTCCACACATTTGAACTAACTATTCTTTTTTACAGTAAGATAATATTTACTGCCGCGCTAATTAAACACCTTTAAAATGGAATGTCAATCATCACATGTAGCCTATTTAGTCATTCAAACACTGGTGTTTCAAAAGAATGCCAAAAACATAAAAGAGTCAGTCTTTTGAACGACTCTTTTCAGTGAACGACTCCTGATTGAACGACTCCCTTCAAAGCGCCACCAGTCCCATCACTACTAACCTGTGGGGAGTGTTTGGAGTGTGGACACTGGTTGGATTATTATGTGATGACTGAATACAGAATTTCATCATCATCATCATCATCATCATCATCATCAGCCTGGACAGACCCAACATGCATTCTGTCTTCAGGAGCTAAAGCAGAGCAAACGTACAGAATGAACGGCACTGACCTGAGCCTGCGTGGATGTCCATAAAGCAGAGCAACACAAGCCAGCAGAGTGACACGGGGAGAGAAGAAAAGTCATAGATTCATTAGTTTGGATTTGGCCTGCAGTGACACAAATATAGTGTTTTTCTTTTTTAGAGATTTGATTAAAAAAAAGCTGCATTCTGCTCTGTGTTTCATTAACGAGGGTATAGGATGATTAAGTACTTCATCATCTCCACCCAGGCTGGGAGTCTTGGTTATTTTGCCAAACTGAATGATTCATAGTGATGACAGAGTTGTGAAGTGCTGCAGTCGGTTGGAACAGCTGTGGAACGGGCCGAGCTGCAGCTGAAGGCAACGCACACAAATTAATTTGTCTGGAGATGGTGAGAGGGAAGTCTGCGTGAATACGCATATGTTCTGAGCTGGTGTGTGCTCTGGATCTAAAGTAAGAGGACCGAAGGAAGCCAGCGCTTTCTGCTGGAGCACAGACACTTTTCTGGACTTTCTGATTAAACTCCTCACAAGAAACAAAGGACATTCAATAAACCCTCAAACATAAAACATGATAAAAAATGGTTAAGAATTAATGAATAAAATAGAAACTTTTATGGGATCTGGAAGTATTTACGTAGAATCCAACTGCAACAGCATACAGTTTCCATCAGGGCTGTCAGACTCACTTTAGTTCAGTTCCACATTCAGCCCAAACTGATCTGCAGTGGGCCGCACCAGTAAAATAACAGCATAATAACCTGTAAATAATGACGACTCCTAATTTTTCTCTTTGTTTCAGTGCAATCAAAATTTAATTAAGAAAATTTGTACATTTACAAACTATCAAAACAAAAATGATGTGAATAACCTGAAAAAACAGACATTTCTTGAGAAAAATAAGTGCAATTTTAACAATATTCCACCTTAATTTACCACTTATATGTGCATATTACAGACTGGATCTACAAAGACATAAAATATTTAATAACTGGAAGAATAAAGTTAAAGTTTCACTTTTCAGGTTTTAGGTTTGTCACATTCAGGATAGTTTGTAAATGTTAATATTTTCCTAATTTAATGTAAGTTTTTACACGAAAACAAAGAGAAAAATTTGGAGTTGTCATTATTTAGAGGTGTAATGGAATATATTTTTCACATTAAACTCAGAAAATCTGGAGTCATTACTTATAGGTTATTATGCTATTATTTCAGTTGACATCACATTGTTCTGTACGTGGAACCTGAACTAAAACCGTTCCACAGCCTTGATTGTGAATATCTTCAGTGTAATTTTTGCGCTTTGCAAATTCATCCTGCAGGCCAGACTGGACCCTTTGGTGGACCGGTTTTGGCCCCCGGGCCACATGTTTACACCCCTGGTATAGAGTATACTACAAACCCTGGTCAGTGAAATGATTCAATCGATCTGAACAGATTTACAACAGAATGCTGATGTTCATCTGGATTTAACCCTTAAAGACCCAAACGTCTTCTGACGTCTTCAAACGTTTCTGAAGAGATTTATCACCATTTATTGGAATACGATCCTCAGTGTTTTGCATCGTTTCAGTAAAAATCATGTATTTTGTTATATTTAATTCACTGATCATGTAGATGTTCATTAAAACTCAGATTAAAGCTGAGGGTTTTTATATCAAAAACAGAGAAAACTGAAGAAAAAAGCAAATTAAAAAAAAAACTCATGAACTGAACATAAACCCAGTGTGTCCATCCACTGGCACTGATCCAACTGCATGGGTTTGACTGGAGAAGCAATGTTGGAGAAGATGACGGGGTTTCCATGGTAACTACGGAGCCTCTGAACGTCCAAATATGGTCATATCTGATGACCATGAAAAGATGAAGAACTGTATTTGACACCAATTATTGACATGGATTAATAGGATTAGAGGATCAACAGGAATTAAACAGTTTAGATCAGGAGATGGATTAGGTTAAAGGAGGACGTTTGGGTCTGTAAGGGTTAAAGGTGGACGTTTGGGTGTTTAAGGGTTAAAGGAGGACGTTTGGGTCTGTAAGGGTTAAAGGTGGACGTTTGGGTGTTTAAGGGTTAAAGGAGGACGTTTGGGTGTTTAAGGGTTAAAGGAGGACGTTTGGGTCTGTAAGGGTTAAAGGTGGACGTTTGGGTCTGTAAGGGTTAAAGGTGGACGTTGGGTGTTTAAGGGTTAAAGGTGGACGTTTGGGTGTTTAAGGGTTAAAGGTGGACGTTTGGGTGTTTAAGGGTTAAAGGAGGACGTTTGGGTCTGTAAGGGTTAAAGGTGGACGTTTGGGTCTGTAAGGGTTAAAGGAGGACGTTTGGGTCTGTAAGGGTTAAAGGAGGACGTTTGGGTGTTTAAGGGTTAAAGGAGGACGTTTGGGTCTGTAAGGGTTAAAGGTGGACGTTTGGGTCTGTAAGGGTTAAAGGAGGACGTTTGGGTCTGTAAGGGTTAAAGGAGGACGTTTGGGTCTGTAAGGGTTAAAGGAGGACGTTTGGGTGTTTAAGGGTTAAAGGAGGACGTTTGGGTCTGTAAGGGTTAAAGGAGGACGTTTGGGTGTTTAAGGGTTAAAGGAGGACGTTTGGGTCTGTAAGGGTTAAAGGTGGACGTTTGGGTGTTTAAGGGTTAAAGGTGGACGTTTGGGTCTGTAAGGGTTAAAGGTGGACGTTTGGGTGTTTAAGGGTTAAAGGAGGACGTTTGGGTCTGTAAGGGTTAAAGGAGGACGTTTGGGTCTGTAAGGGTTAAAGGAGGACGTTTGGGTCTGTAAGGGTTAAAGGTGGATGTTTGGGTGTTTAAGGGTTAAAGGTGGACGTTTGGGTCTGTAAGGGTTAAAGGTGGACGTTTGGGTCTGTAAGGGTTAAAGGAGGACGTTTGGGTGTTTAAGGGTTAAAGGAGGACGTTTGGGTCTGTAAGGGTTAAAGGAGGACGTTTGGGTCTGTAAGGGTTAAAGGTGGACGTTTGGGTCTGTAAGGGTTAAAGGTGGACGTTTGGGTGTTTAAGGGTTAAAGGAGGACGTTTGGGTCTGTAAGGGTTAAAGGTGGACGTTTGGGTCTGTAAGGGTTAAAGGTGGACGTTTGGGTGTTTAAGGGTTAAAGGAGGACGTTTGGGTGTTTAAGGGTTAAAGGAGGACGTTTGGGTCTGTAAGGGTTAAAGGAGGACGTTTGGGTCTGTAAGGGTTAAAGGTGGACGTTTGGGTGTTTAAGGGTTAAAGGAGGACGTTTGGGTCTGTAAGGGTTAAAGGAGGACGTTTGGGTCTGTAAGGGTTAAAGGTGGACGTTTGGGTGTTTAAGGGTTAAAGGAGGACGTTTGGGTCTGTAAGGGTTAAAGGTGGACGTTTGGGTGTTTAAGGGTTAAAGGAGGACGTTTGGGTCTGTAAGGGTTAAAGGTGGACGTTTGGGTCTGTAAGGGTTAAAGGTGGACGTTTGGGTGTTTAAGGGTTAAAGGTGGACGTTTGGGTCTGTAAGGGTTAAAGGTGGACGTTTGGGTGTTTAAGGGTTAAAGGTGGACGTTTGGGTCTGTAAGGGTTAAAGGTGGACGTTTGGGTGTTTAAGGGTTAAAGGTGGACGTTTGGGTCTGTAAGGGTTAAAGGTGGACGTTTGGGTGTTTAAGGGTTAAAGGTGGACGTTTGGGTGTTTAAGGGTTTATGAGATATTTGCTGAAAAACTCACTTTTTCTTCAGTTTTCTCTGTTTTGACATAAAAACGTTCGAGTTTTCATGAACATCTAAATTAAATATAACAAATAACATGCTTTACAGTGGAAAATGCTAAATATAGAGGATAATATTAGAATAAATGGTGAGAAATTCCTTAAGAAATGCTAAATAGAGAGAAAAATTCATTTGGAAACTTCCACAAAAACAGCGCTGGGTCTTTGAGGAGAATCTGACCAGTGGATGTCGACACTGGGGTCAGCAGATAAACATTCAAACGTCCTCTACCATCACACAAAGTAAACACCATTACTGTAAAACCCTCTGCTGCTCTGACATAAACCTATACAAACATACACAACCTGCAGGAGTCTGATGACAACACCATGCATAAACAGACACACACAGGTCTACCCACAAAGACACACAACCCAGATGAGCACGTGCACAGAAGGACACCTGAAGCTTCAGCAGACCTCCTGCAGGGACGGCACTTCACCGTAAACACACAGGAAACGGGCCACGCTGCCGACAGAGCAAACACTGTCTGTACGTGAGAGGCCAACTTCAAACAGACGAGGCTGTGACTGTCAGCAGGACCACTGATGAGGGAGGAGACAACCCAACACACTGGGATGAACTCCCATGGGATGAGGAGGAGGACCTCTGAAACAGACCGATGAGATGGGGAGTTCAAATGTGCCCAAATGAAACACAGACGTTAAAATGACTGTTTATGTGAGGAACACAGATGCAGATACAGAACAGTACAACACAAAAGAAAAGAGTGTAAGAGTAGGAAGAAGGTTATCCGAACAACAACACACCAGCAAACCCAGGCTGAGCGCAAACACTGGAGGAAGAAGAAAGAGGATCTAAAAATGTGAACGCTAACAGGAGGAAGCAGCAGAGAAGAGGGAGGACTGAATATGAACACGACAGAGAACGGATGAAAGAGCACATTTAAGACTGGAAAGAAAAAGATCTGAGCAACATTCTACATTAACTTAACCCTTACAGACCCAAACGTCCACCTTTAACCCTTACAGACCCAAACGTCCACCTTTAACCCTTAAACACCCAAACGTCCACCTTTAACCCTTACAGACCCAAACGTCCACCTTTAACCCTTAAACACCCAAACGTCCACCTTTAACCCTTAAACACCCAAACGTCCACCTTTAACCCTTACAGACCCAAACGTCCACCTTTAACCCTTAAACACCCAAACGTCCACCTTTAACCCTTAAACACCCAAACGTCCACCTTTAACCCTTACAGACCCAAACGTCCACCTTTAACCCTTAAACACCCAAACGTCCTCCTTTAACCCTTAAACACCCAAACGTCCACCTTTAACCCTTACAGACCCAAACGTCCACCTTTAACCCTTAAACACCCAAACGTCCACCTTTAACCCTTAAACACCCAAACGTCCACCTTTAACCCTTACAGACCCAAACGTCCACCTTTAACCCTTAAACACCCAAACGTCCACCTTTAACCCTTAAACACCCAAACGTCCACCTTTAACCCTTAAACACCCAAACGTCCACCTTTAAGCCTTAAACACCCAAACGTCCACCTTTAACCCTTACAGACCCAAACATCCACCTTTAACCCTTAAACACCCAAACGTCCACCTTTAACCCTTACAGACCCAAACGTCCACCTTTAACCCTTACAGACCCAAACGTCCACCTTTAACCCTTAAAAACCCAAACGTCCACCTTTAACCCTTAAACACCCAAACGTCCACCTTTAACCCTTACAGACCCAAACGTCCACCTTTAACCCTTACAGACCCAAACATCCACCTTTAACCCTTAAACACCCAAACGTCCACCTTTAACCCTTACAGACCCAAACGTCCACCTTTAACCCTTACAGACCCAAACGTCCACCTTTAACCCTTACAGACCCAAACGTCCACCTTTAACCCTTAAACACCCAAACGTCCACCTTTAACCCTTACAGACCCAAACGTCCACCTTTAACCCTTACAGACCCAAACGTCCACCTTTAACCCTTACAGACCCAAACGTCCACCTTTAACCCTTAAACACCCAAACGTCCACCTTTAACCCTTAAACACCCAAACGTCCACCTTTAACCCTTACAGACCCAAACGTCCACCTTTAACCCTTAAACACCCAAACGTCCACCTTTAACCCTTAAACACCCAAACGTCCACCTTTAACCCTTACAGACCCAAACGTCCACCTTTAACCCTTAAACACCCAAACGTCCTCCTTTAACCCTTAAACACCCAAACGTCCACCTTTAACCCTTACAGACCCAAACGTCCACCTTTAACCCTTAAACACCCAAACGTCCACCTTTAACCCTTACACACCCAAACGTCCACCTTTAACCCTTACAGACCCAAACGTCCACCTTTAACCCTTAAACACCCAAACGTCCACCTTTAACCCTTAAACACCCAAACGTCCACCTTTAACCCTTAAACACCCAAACGTCCACCTTTAAGCCTTAAACACCCAAACGTCCACCTTTAACCCTTACAGACCCAAACATCCACCTTTAACCCTTAAACACCCAAACGTCCACCTTTAACCCTTACAGACCCAAACGTCCACCTTTAACCCTTACAGACCCAAACGTCCACCTTTAACCCTTAAAACCCAAACGTCCACCTTTAACCCTTAAAAACCCAAACGTCCACCTTTAACCCTTACAGACCCAAACGTCCACCTTTAACCCTTAAAAACCCAAACGTCCACCTTTAACCCTTACAGACCCAAACGTCCACCTTTAACCCTTAAACAGCCAAACGTCCACCTTTTAACCCTTACAGACCCAAACGTCCACCGTTAACCCTTACAGACACAAACGTCCACCTTTAACCCTTACAGACCCAAACGTCCACCTTTAACCCTTACAGACCCAAACGTCCACCTTTAACCCTTAAAAACCCAAACGTCCACCTTTAACCCTTACAGACCCAAACATCCACCTTTAACCCTTAAACACCCAAACGTCCACCTTTAACCCTTACAGACCCAAACATCCACCTTTAACCCTTAAACACCCAAACGTCCACCTTTAACCCTTACAGACCCAAACGTCCACCTTTAACCCTTACAGACCCAAACGTCCACCTTTAACCCTTAAAAACCCAAACGTCCACCTTTAACCCTTAAAAACCCAAACGTCCACCTTTAACCCTTACAGACCCAAACGTCCACCTTTAACCCTTAAAAACCCAAATGTCCACCTTTAACCCTTACAGACCCAAACGTCCACCTTTAACCCTTAAACAGCCAAACGTCCACCTTTTAACCCTTACAGACCCAAACGTCCACCGTTAACCCTTACAGACACAAACGTCCACCTTTAACCCTTACAGACCCAAACGTCCACCTTTAACCCTTACAGACCCAAACGTCCACCTTTAACCCTTAAAAACCCAAACGTCCACCTTTAACCCTTACAGACCCAAACGTCCACCTTTAACCCTTAAAACCCAAACGTCCACCTTAAACCCTTAAAAACCCAAACGTCCACCTTTAACCCTTACAGACCCAAACGTCCACCTTTAACCCTTAAAAACCCAAACGTCCACCTTTAACCCTTACAGACCCAAACGTCCACCTTTAACCCTTAAACAGCCAAACGTCCACCTTTAACCCTTACAGACCCAAACGTCCACCGTTAACCCTTACAGACCCAAACGTCCACCTTTAACCCTTAAACACCCAAACGTCCACCTTTAACCCTTAAAGACCCAAACGTCCACCTTTAAGCCTTAAACACCCAAACGTCCACCTTTAACCCTTACAGACCCAAACATCCACCTTTAACCCTTAAACACCCAAACGTCCACCTTTAACCCTTACAGACCCAAACGTCCACCTTTAACCCTTACAGACCCAAACGTCCACCTTTAACCCTTAAAAACCCAAACGTCCACCTTTAACCCTTAAAAACCCAAACGTCCACCTTTAACCCTTACAGACCCAAACGTCCACCTTTAACCCTTAAAAACCCAAACGTCCACCTTTAACCCTTACAGACCCAAACGTCCACCTTTAACCCTTAAACAGCCAAACGTCCACCTTTTAACCCTTACAGACCCAAACATCCACCGTTAACCCTTACAGACACAAACGTCCACCTTAACCCTTACAGACCCAAACGTCCACCTTTAACCCTTACAGACCCAAACGTCCACCTTTAACCCTTAAAAACCCAAACGTCCACCTTTAACCCTTACAGACCCAAACGTCCACCTTTAACCCTTACAGACCCAAACGTCCACCTTTAACCCTTAAACACCCAAACGTCCACCTTTAACCCTTAAACACCCAAACGTCCACCTTTAACCCTTAAACACCCAAACGTCCACCTTTAAGCCTTAAACACCCAAACGTCCACCTTTAACCCTTACAGACCCAAACGTCCACCTTTAACCCTTAAACACCCAAACGTCCACCTTTAACCCTTACAGACCCAAACGTCCACCTTTAACCCTTACAGACCCAAACGTCCACCTTTAACCCTTACAGACCCAAACGTCCACCTTTAACCCTTAAAAACCCAAACGTCCACCTTAAACCCTTAAAAACCCAAACGTCCACCTTTAACCCTTACAGACCCAAACGTCCACCTTTAACCCTTAAAAACCCAAACGTCCACCTTTAACCCTTACAGACCCAAACGTCCACCTTTAACCCTTAAACAGCCAAACGTCCACCTTTAACCCTTACAGACCCAAACGTCCACCGTTAACCCTTACAGACCCAAACGTCCACCTTTAACCCTTAAACACCCAAACGTCCACCTTTAACCCTTAAACACCCAAACGTCCACCTTTAACCCTTACAGACCCAAACGTCCACCTTTAACCCTTACAGACCCAAACGTCCACCTTTAACCCTTACAGACCCAAACGTCCACCTTTAACCCTTAAAAACCCAAACGTCCACCTTAAACCCTTAAAAACCCAAACGTCCACCTTTAACCCTTACAGACCCAAACGTCCACCTTTAACCCTTAAAAACCCAAACGTCCACCTTTAACCCTTACAGACCCAAACGTCCACCTTTAACCCTTAAACAGCCAAACGTCCACCTTTAACCCTTACAGACCCAAACGTCCACCGTTAACCCTTACAGACCCAAACGTCCACCTTTAACCCTTAAACACCCAAACGTCCACCTTTAACCCTTAAACACCCAAACGTCCACCTTTAACCCTTACAGACCCAAACGTCCACCTTTAACCCTTAAAAACCCAAACGTCCACCTTTAACCCTTACAGACCCAAACGTCCACCTTTAACCCTTACAGACCCAAACGTCCACCTTTAACCCTTAAAAACCCAAACGTCCACCTTTAACCCTTACAGACCCAAACGTCCACCTTTAACCCTTAAAAACCCAAACGTCCACCTTTAACCCTTACAGACCCAAACGTCCACCTTTAACCCTTAAAGACCCAAACGTCCACCTTTAACCCTTACAGACCCAAACGTCCACCTTTAACCCTTACAGACCCAAACGTCCACCTTTAACCCTTAAACACCCAAACGTCCACCTTTAACCCTTACAGACCCAAACGTCCACCTTTAACCCTTACAGACACAAATGTCCACCTTTAACCCTTACAGACCCAAACGTCCACCTTTAACCCTTACAGACCCAAACGTCCACCTTTAACCCTTAAAAACCCAAACGTCCACCTTTAACCCTTACAGACCCAAACGTCCACCTTTAACCCTTACAGACCCAAACGTCCACCTTTAATCCTTACAGACCCAAACGTCCTCCTTTAACCCTTACAGACCCAAACGTCCTCCTTTAACCCTTACAGACCCAAACGTCCACCTTTAACCCTTACAGACACAAATGTCCACCTTTAACCCTTACAGACCCAAACGTCCACCTTTAACCCTTACAGACCCAAACGTCCTCCTTTAACCCTTACAGACCCAAACGTCCACCTTTAACCCTTAAAAACCCAAACGTCCACCTTTAACCCTTACAGACCCAAACGTCCACCTTTAACCCTTACAGACCCAAACGTCTACCTTTAACCCTTACAGACCCAAACGTCCTCCTTTAACCCTTACAGACACAAACGTCCTCCTTTAACCCTTACAGACCCAAACGTCCACCTTTAACCCTTACAGACACAAATGTCCACCTTTAACCCTTACAGACCCAAACGTCCACCTTTAACCCTTACAGACCCAAACGTCCACCTTTAACCCTTACAGACCCAAACGTCCACCTTTAACCCTTAAAAACCCAAACGTCCACCTTTAACCCTTACAGACCCAAACGTCCACCTTTAACCCTTACAGACCCAAACGTCCACCTTTAACCCTTAAAAACCCAAACGTCCACCTTTAACCCTTACAGACCCAAACGTCCACCTTTAACCCTTACAGACCCAAACGTCCTCCTTTAACCCTTACAGACCCAAACGTCCTCCTTTAACCCTTACAGACCCAAACGTCCACCTTTAACCCTTACAGACCCAAACGTCCACCTTTAACCCTTACAGACCCAAACGTCCACCTTTAACCCTTACAGACCCAAACGTCCTCCTTTAACCCTTACAGACCCAAACGTCCTCCTTTAACCCTTACAGACCCAAACGTCCACCTTTAACCTAATCCATCTACTGATCTAAACTGTTTAATTCCTGTTGATCCTCTAATCCTATTAATCCATGTCAATAATTGGTGTCAAATACAGTTCTTCATCTTTTCATGGTCATCAGATATGACCATATTTGGACGTTCAGAGGCTTTTTCAGTCTAAAAACAGAGGTAAGCTAACAGAGCTATAATGTAAACCATCAGCAGATGCAGAACATGAACAGTGTTATTTTGAATGAATATCAAAATACGTGTCTATGAGTTTTAGTTTGAATCAAACTGGATGATTCCATAAAACAGATTTGACTCAGTTTGATCCTTTATTCAGGTTCCCTGGTTCCGTCTGTGACACATAGGGTTGATCTTTGGGGCGTCCATGGCTCAGATGGTAGAGCGGGTCGGCGTTTTCATAGAAAAGCACCACATAAATCTAATCTAATTCTTCTTCTTCTTCTTCTTCTTATTATTATTATTATTATCTTTGGTGGTTCTGGTTCTGGGTGTGTCCTGGTACCAGACTTCCTCCTGCTGGTCAGAGTCTGGAACATCAACAGTACACAGAAGCCCTTTACTAAAGACCATCCATGGCTCATTTGTCATGTATTTCCTCTGTCCAGTAAACTCCTCCACAGGTTGTGTTGTTCTCAGTGTCTGACCCGTACAGACTTCTGATGTTCAATAACCATCATCCACTCACACCGGACACACCAGCATTCATTCCATTTGTACCAGTTGACCGGTGACTTACAAACCGCGCTCTCTCTTCCAATTATGTCTTTTCCTACCGAGGACGTCAGTGATCCGAAGCCCGGACACGATTTACGTCCGACATCTTCCTCAGCCCATCAGCGTACGGCTCCTCCCACCTGGCAGCGGTCCAACGTTCCATAGTTAAACTAATTATTTGGCCATCCAGCTCTATCTTCAGCTCGGAAATCATCTCCTTTTCTCATTGAGTTTGTAATATATGACCCGGTCACAACGCTAACGTACAGGGAAGCATTAGCACACACACACACACACACACACACACACACACACACACACACACACACACACACACACACTGAATGACCTCCGCTGTCTTATTAAAAGCACAGCCTGTTTTCACGTCCACATGAGCAGAGCTGACCCCAGGAGGAAGCTGACATAATGATGACAGCACTGATTAAAGTCCCAACAGAAAACACACAGTTCACGTCACACATGAGCTCTGTGAGTCTGTTTAACTGCACATATCTGACCCACTGGAACCTACATTTGGTTCCCTATTCTATGTTTATTTGGAAAAGCAAGTTCCACAAAACTTCCCTCTCAGGTTCAATTCAATATCCACAAGGGCTGTGGATGTGCAAGAATGTGGTGATACCATACAAATCACAACACTAGGATCACGACACGATATATCATGATATATCATGATACTGTTAAAAAGGCCATTTTTTATTGGTTTTGTTTCTTTTTTAAAGGTGGAAGTTTGCATCTTAAAGGGTTAAAGGTGGACTTGTGGGTCTTTGAGGGTTAATTTCAAATTATTTCATCATCCTTTGTGTGTAACAAAGGGGCTAAACATCAGTTCTTTTCCTTCCTTCTTAAAAAGTGATCAGAATTATCAATGAACAACATGTATTTAGCATTCACCCAGGAGCTCAGTGCAATTTGTTTGTATAATTAGCGGGTAGAAGCTATGATTAACCTTTGTATCTTAAGTAAATGTTCTAGACCATCTGGGTGTCTAGGGGGTCCAAGTAAAAATAGAGCTGATGAAAAATGTAGCCTTTCCAGGCGCCGGTGCATCTGAACGCCAGAACAATACAGCGTTTTATGGGCGGACTGCAGAGGGAGAAGAACACATGTCCAAGCACCGCTCTGCCTTAATTACACCTGTATGGCCTCAGGTAGCTCCAGCAGCAAAACACTGTCTGTGCAACCAAGGAGAAAGACCAGCTGAACATCCAGGAGCACCGACTGAAAAACAGACCCAGAGCCTGGAGCCACACTGCAGCAGAGGGATCACATGACCACAGGGGTGGACACAGGACCACAGGGGTGGACACAGGACCACAGGGGTGGACACATGACCACAGGGGTGGACACAGGACCACAGGGGTGGACACAGGACCACAGGGGTGGACACATGACCACAGGGGTGGACACAGGACCACAGGGGTGGACACAGGACCACAGGGGTGGACACAGGACCACAGGGGTGGACAGATGACCACAGGGGTGGACACAGGACCACAGGGGTGGACAGATGACCACAGGGGTGGACCAGGACCACAGGGGTGGACACCCGACCACAGGGGTGGACACATGACCACAGGGGTGGACACAGGACCACAGGGGTGGACAGATGACCACAGGGGTGGACACAGGACCACAGGGGTGGACAGATGACCACAGGGGTGGACACAGGACCACAGGGGTGGACACCCGACCACAGGGGTGGACAGATGACCACAGGGGTGGACAGATGACCACAGGGGTGGACACAGGACCACAGGGGTGGACACCCGACCACAGGGGTGGACACAGGACCACAGGGGTGGACACAGGACCACAGGGGTGGACAGATGACCACAGGGGTGGACAGATGACCACAGGGGTGGACACAGGACCACAGGGGTGGACAGATGACCACAGGGGTGGACAGATGACCACAGGGGTGGACACAGGACCACAGGGGTGGACACCCGACCACAGGGGTGGACACAGGACCACAGGGGTGGACATATGACCACAGGGGTGGACACAGGACCACAGGGGTGGACACAGGACCACAGGGGTGGACAGATGACCACAGGGGTGGACACAGGACCACAGGGGTGGACAGATGACCACAGGGGTGGACACAGGACCACAGGGGTGGACAGATGACCACAGGGGTGGACACAGGACCACAGGGGTGGACACCCGACCACAGGGGTGGACACAGGACCACAGGGGTGGACAGATGACCACAGGGGTGGACACAGGACCACAGGGGTGGACACAGGACCACAGGGGTGGACAGATGACCACAGGGGTGGACACAGGACCACAGGGGTGGACACCCGACCACAGGGGTGGACACAGGACCACAGGGGTGGACAGATGACCACAGGGGTGGACACAGGACCACAGGGGTGGACACCCGACCACAGGGGTGGACACAGGACCACAGGGGTGGACAGATGACCACAGGGGTGGACACAGGAGCTGGGACGGCACCAACTGGGGTCTGAGAGGACTTTGGAAGGTCGGGGTTTGACAGAGACATTAGACACTTTCACACAGATCCAGACCAAAGGTCAGATGGTCATCCCACCTTTTTTAAACCACTGACTGATTTCCAGCCCAGACCAAGGAGGACCTGAGGGGACACAGGATGGACTGTAACCCACTGGACCTGTGTTCACCAGTCAAGGGGGCGGGGACTTATAATAATAATAATAATAATGGATTAGATTTCTATAGCACTTCTTTGGCCAGTCGAAGCCCTTTACATTATTGATCCATTCTTCATTCACTCTCACATTCCCCCTCTGGTGGTTTTAAACTACATCTGTATCCACAGCTGCCCGGGGGTTGGGGTGGGGGGGCAGACTGACAGAAGCATGGCTGACTATTCACATCTACAGCCCCTCCCACCTCCAAACATTCATACACATTCATACACCAGCGTGCCTTAGGACAGAGTGGGATTCGAACCTCCAACCCTTCGGTTATTGGATGAGCCGCTCTACCACCTCTGCCACAGCTGCCAGTTATTGACTCATTAATGGAGTTGACAGATCAGCAGAAACAGAAATGAACGTGTTCTGACGGCACCATACTCAATGTTTGGAACTACTGGCCCCGCCTCCAGAACCCAGAAGCAGGTCCATATGTCAGCAGGAGTCTGTGGAGGTGTCGGAACTCTGTTTTCTCTGTCTTCTCTCCCACTCTGGAGTTTGTGTTTTGTCTGTTGTCATTGTGAATCTTTGGAACCAGAACCGACCGTCATGATTACAGTCAATGACAGAACCAGCTGGAATCATACAACTACACAAACCATGATATTTATTTAAAGCTTTACACGTCTGGAAAGTTCTCATTTGTAGGAACGGCAGTTAAACAGATTTAGTCTGGAGTGTAAAAGTGCAGTGCATCCCACCTCAGAACCAAAACCATAACCTCCGCATGTTTCACCTGAAAAAGTATAAAAACAGGTGAGAGTTATCACAGGCTGGACATGTTGAAGCTGAGGCAGTTACCATGACAACCACTTCCAGGTGTATAGTATTTATATTCATGTACTTTCAGTTTTAGCACAAATTGCGATTTTACCCTGACACCTACAGTTATCTTCTGGAGTGGACCCCCCCCACCCCACCCCACCCCATCCCACCCCCAAGAGCTTCAAATGTGTTTCCAGTGGTCAGCAGGTAGTCAGTGATCAGCTGAGGGGAGCTCACTTTCACTTTCACACAGAGCTGTAGAAACCACCGCGTCCTCCACATACAGGTCCAACATGCACTTATACAATTATGTATTTGTTTCATTTAGGGTCGCATCACATTCTTATATTGCACTTTTTGCTCGTGGACCAAAAATAATCCTGACAGTGGAATCAGAGTTCATGTTTGTATTCACACCTAAAAAAAGTCTGGACTTTCCAGAGAAACGAACTCTGCACGGTTTTAAAAGAACCAACTGAAGGAGGTGTGAATACAGCCTGAGTTAGGACAGTCTGACCTGTCACCTGATCCCACATAGACCATGGACCCTGATCCCACATAGACCATGGACCCTGATCCCACATAGACCATGGACCCTGATCCCACATAGACCATGGGCTCTGATCCCACATAGACCACGGGTCCTGATCCCACATAGACCACGGGTCCTGATCCCACATAGACCATGGGCTCTGATCCCACATAGACCACGGGTCCTGATCTCACATAGACCATGGGCTCTGATCCCACATAGACCATGGGTCCTGATCCCACATAGACCATGGGCTCTGATCCCACATAGACCACAGGTCCTGATCCCACATAGACCACAGGTCCTGATCCCACATAGACCATGGGCTCTGATCCCACATAGACCATGGGTCCTGATCTCACATAGACCATGGGTCCTGATCCCACACAGACCATGGGTCCTGGTCCCTGGTCCCTGGTTAACATCAGTATCATGTATATTGGGTCTCCTCTCCAGTGTGAACTTGTGTCGCTGTCATTTCTGCTGTAGTTTTATGAGTTCCAACAGTGGAACAGTTTGACTTCAGCCAGAGGTCGTCTGTTAAATGTCATATAAATGATCGTGGCCGTTATGTTAAAAGGTAGGGTCTCTTATAAAATCAGGAGGCTTGACCCACAAAACCAACATTTGTCCAACACAGACACCTTTAACCCCTGTTAAGTTTCATAAACTAACTTTAATGTTGCTTTTACTCTGTTACTGGATTAGAACATCTGAGGAACTTGACACTAAACATCAATGTTACAGCACTGACCAGGGGTCATGTCAGGTTAACCCCTGGATGTCCATTGGACCACCAGTGACCCCTCTAAGCCTGATCATAGACACCCCCCCACCCCCACCCCCCACACACACACCATTAGAAGGCTGAGATTCTCCATATTTTTGCTCTTATGGTATTTTTTTATGGAAGTCATGAGCACTAAAGGACAGTTCATCATAAAGTCAATCATTATTCATTATTCATGTTCCAGGGTTCTGGATAGAGGACGTTTCCTGGTGTACAGGTCCACATCATCATCATGTTCCAGTTGTGTTGTAATCAAATAAATCAACTCAAGTTAAATGAACAAAGCTACAGTTCAATGTCATTTCAATCCTATGTATTTGTATTTAAAGGTGCAGGAGACTTCTGTGACCAGTGTTTCCTCAGATCTGTCCATCCTCAGTCCTCTCCTCAGTTTCACTCGTCTGTTGGTCTGTCCGTCATTCCTCAGCTGAATCTCTTCCTCACAGTGAACAGTTTCTTAGTTCCATCCACCACAAACAAACCATGTGTTTACATTCAGAGCCGGGAGGGAACTGGGCATCTGAGGAATTTTGTTGCAAGGTGCATTGTGGGAAAGGGAGGTTCACGCAGCTGTCTGACAGCGGCAGCGCGACCACATGATATTATATGGATGAAACAAACGCGGAAATGTCTGAAACATGGAAACGGCTGGAGGAACATGCATAGAGGGAAGGGAGCTCCTGCCGTTTCCACGTCGTGTTTAGCAGCTGCTGCTGTCAGGCGGCAGCGTGAGCCTCCGTTTCCCACAATGCACGTCGCGACAAAATTCCTCAGATTCCCAATTCCCACCCAGCTCTGAATGTAAACACATGGTTTGTTTGTGGTGGATGGAACTAAGAAACTGTTCACCGTAATGCAAGAGATTCAGGTGAGGAATGACAGACAGACGAACAAATTCATGAAACTGAGGATATGACTGAGGACGGACAGATCTGAGGAAAAACTGATCATGAAAGTCTCCCACACCATTAAACTGTGGACTCTGGGGGTTACACAACCATCTGTGTCCCACCCACTCATGTATCAGGGTTTACCAGTGCAGCCTGTCATGGGTTTTATTTTAATTTTCCCAGTAAAAGTAGATCATTTACATATGATTCAGTTGATAGTTTGACCCTTTATGATCCTGATGTTATTTGACATTAGCTGAAAAATGAAGTGGATTATCTATGAGATAATAATAACTCTTCATCCTACGTACCTGTTAAGCACTTATGTCAAACATGTGGCCCGAGGGCACAAACCGGCCCACCAGAGGGTCCGGTCCAGCCCCTGGGATGGATTTATGAAATGCAAAAATGTAACTGAAGATATCAACAATTAAGGATGTTCAAATCATTTTCGATCAGTTCAGTCTAAAGTGGGTCAGACCAGGAAAATACTATCAGAATAAACTATAAACAATGAAAAAAATCAAAAATTTTCTTTTTGTTTTAGTGTAAAAAAAAAAGTAAAATTACACAAAAATGTTTACATTTACAGACTAGCCTTTTACAAAAAATCTGAACAACCTGAAATGTCTCAATAAAGGTCAGTGTAATTGTACTAATATTCAGTCTGTTATTAAATGTTGTGTGTATTTGTAGATCCACTGTAACTGTACGTTATAATGAACATGTGAAAATGATAAACTAAGATGTAATATTGTTAAAATTGCACTTATTTTTCTTCAGAATGCTCAGTTTGTTCATGTTATGTTCAAGTACAGTTCGTAGATGTAAACATTTTCATGACAGAATTGGACTTTTTTCACTCAAAAACACAGATAAACTTTAGAGTTGAAATTATTTATCAGTTCTTATCCTATTTTTTTATGTTATTTTCCTGGCCCGGTCCACTTTGGATCATATTGGGCTGAATGTGGAACTGAACTAACATGAGTTTGACAGTCCTGATGTTAAGGCTGTCTGGTTGATTAACCCTTAGTGGTCTGAGCCTATTTTGTCCATTTTTCAGTCCTTTTGATTTTGCCTTTATACACTATAGAAACAAATGTTTACTATACCCATGTTTGTTTGTTTGTTTTTTCAGCACAACTTCATCTATATCATCTGTCTATTATTTTTTCACTTTAACCTACTATAAAAACACAAAAGGACAAAAAACACAAAAAATATAAAATCTGATTAGAAAAATGTACATAATTTATTGCATAAATAACACACAGATGCTTAACGAACCTTTTCACAGACTTTAAAAGTGAATATTGGTTCCAAATATTAGGTACAGAAAATTAAAATTGTAATAAATTAAAACTATACTCAAATATTTGACATAAAAGCAGATCTTCACATAGGTGTTTTCTACGGTGCCCCCACCCCCTCATCCCAGTCTTCCCGGTTTCCTCATCTGGCTCAGGTGGGGGTCATTCTCACTCTTACCTGTAATGCTAATGCAGTCTGTGGATTAGAATCTGCAGATTCAGACAGTTTTTTCTGTTTTGAAAAAGGACAAAAAATGATGTAGATATGGTCAGAAATCTAACGCCCTGTTGAGCTGCATTATGTAATAAAAGTTCAAAATGTAATAAGAATGTCATGTCATCTTGTAATAAAGCCACATTATGTAATAAACTGACACATTTTGTAATAAACTACCTCAATGCATTATGTAGTAAATTTTTTCGCATTATTTAATAAGTTATTAACATTTGAGAAATTTATTACAAAATGCACTTGACACATTTTTATTTTCAGGAAAATGTAATGTGCTAAATTAATCTTTTAAACTGTGTGGTTAAAGTTCTGATTCCATTACCTGGAGCTCCTGTGACTAATTTTTTCTAAATTGCTCTGAAATTATATTAATTTGGATTGTTATTACATAATGAACCATGTTATTACTTTTTTTTAAAAATAAAAATGTGTCAAGTGCATTTTGTAATAAATTTCTCAAATTGTAATAACTTACTACATAATGTGAAAAAATGTACTATATAATGCGCTGACGTAGTTTATTACAAAATGTGTCAGTTTATTACATAATGTGGCTTTATTACAAGATGACGTGACATTCTTATTAGATTTTGAACTTTCATAACATAATGGGAATTTATGACATAATGCGGCTCAACACGCCCCCCCCCCCCTCATTTTCATACTTTTATTCATGTTTATTTGCTCTGGTTTCAAACCATCACATCTCCAGTTGTATTTGCTCTAACAACATCAAATAAAAAGTGTCAGAGTGTTTCAAGTCCGCACTTTCAAATGCATTTCTCCCCAGTGGTCTATGACTTCTGACGCTACGACGTGTTGAAAATGTCATGTGATTCAATCTTGGAGCCGTGACTGTGGACCCCTAAGGGTTAAACTGAGCTCCTTTTATCTGTAAAGCTGTAACATACTCCCTCTACACATTGCATTAACTATTCAGGTTTTGCACATACGTCACATGATCACGTGGTTTTCTGTTTACGACGCCATATTGGTAGGCAAGCTTTCCTTGGATCGTACAACTGCCCACCGTTGGTGTTATTTCTCTTTCTCCTGTGTAGCTCTACAATAATGTAAAGCTCAAAGCAGTGTGATCGTGGGAACCACATGTGTTGCGGTTGGTTGCAATAATCGGCAAGAAAAAAACATCGGTAAATCCTTCTACAGATTTCCGAAGGCCCCCTCCAGAACGGAGGGGGCTGTGGACCACAGCCATAAAACGTGAAGGCTGCCACCCATCCAGCAGCAGCCCAGTACGCAGCCACCATTTTACTGAGGGTAAGTGAACGATTTAAAAAACAAATGAGTTTATGGTACAGAGACGTTAGCAGTATTTAGTTCAATAAACATGGACCATAGGCACCCCACCCCCACCCCACCCCACCCCACCCCCACCCTCTACCGTTCTAAGTTTGGGTTTATTTGTAGATGTTTGTTCAGATGTTCAGACTTCCTTTATTCTTGTTTCAGGAAAAAGTGACAATCCTATGTCCCCTGATTATTCCCTGTGTAGGCAGATGGATTATATAGCAGATAGTTGTAAATCTGTGGGTAGCTAACTGCTGGTACTTCTGAGCACTGACAATAGCACCGAGTTTAGCCAAAGTCAAGCTGTAGGGGTCCACGGCAAGAGACCTGATCTGTTCCATGAACGAAGGTTGGAGGTGCTATCAAGGGCTCTGGTGATATCAGACAGGACAACGGTGCCTTTAACACAAGCAGATGTAGTGTCAAAAAACAGTATTTTAATCAAAGTATTCATTTTCTAATCAAAAGTATTCATTTGCATACCAAAAGTTAAATTTCAATATAATGTGACGGTTGGACCAGAGTGGTTGACTTTTTTTCCTGGGAGACCCATAAAAGAACAAACATGTGTAGCCGTTGAAAGAACACGTGAATTTATGCAAAGTTACAAAACGGGGCGGGCAGAAAGAACATGTGAGCTCATGGAAAGTTCTGGAAAACGTGGTGTACAAAAGAAGCACACGTGAGTGGAAATTTTTGAGCATTGTGGGAAGTACCGAACATTTTCGGAGAAAAAGTTACATATTTATATATGGTAATCAAATACTGGGACCAGTCCTGACAGACACCACAAAGACCTTACCCTACTGGAGATGAGCTGAGAAGGAGGGTTTCTGATGTGACTAGATTAATGTTCAATATATGATGAAAAATGGGTGTGGTCTGTAACTAAACCCAACCTACTTTTGACGATATAAAAGCGGTCTCCCAGTGCCAAAAGTCAGTTGTTTCTGCAGATCTCAGTTCAGTGTTTCTTTTGTGTGAATAAACACTTGATGCAGTTCGAATTCTGCTCGATCTGTGAGTTTGTCTTTGGTTCTGTGTGACTGTTAGTCCACAAAGTTCCACGCCATAGATGGGAGTACAGACAGAAATACAACTGGGAAGAGCGTCACAGACCACAGATGTCTCCTACTTACAGTCGTAAATTTTACACGACACAGACATACTCGCAAATAACAAAACAGGCAAACACCAGTCCAAAGAAAAACACCACATAAGGCAACAGTTCAGACTTTCTGGATCCAGATAGCGTGCCTACCAGTATGGCGGTGTAAACAACAATCACATGACCAGTGACATCAGCTGCAAGTCCCGAACAGTGGAACTGATGGAAGTGAAGCCGTCCTTCAGTTTCCACCACAGCAGTTCGACTCAGCCTAACTGCTCTGTGCTCCAACCCTGCATGGACACAGTTCTTCTACTGACCAGTTTGCAGATCTGTTTGGACCGTGGTGATGCGGACCACAGGTGTCCATCCCTGCAGTAGTGGTCCAGGAGCGCTCAGTCTAATGATGGGGATCAGACCGTCTCTGGAGGACGTGTCCCCTTATTCAGCTCATGAAGACACTGACAGTGGGAGCAGAGGACCTTCAGTTCAGAGCAGATTAATGATGTCCTATGGACAGAACGTAAACAGCAGATGGTCCGGGGTTTATTCAGTCTGACTTTACTCCAGACGCTATTGGTGGAAGTTGGACAAAGGCTCAGCTGTTCAGGCCAAATCTATGACACATCAACCAAAAATCAGACTCTTAATGTCGTTAATGCGTCAGAGTTAAAGAGTGATGCTGAGCTGAATATGAAGTCTGTACGACCAACATGAACCCACAAAGACCAGCACTACTGTAGGACAACCACAACAATGAATGTTTTCTCTGTTTCAAGATTCAAGAATGTTTAATGTCATTATGTGAATACAACATATAATATACAATATAAAATTTCCTTCGGGGGTCAAATGAGTGTCCATTTTTGTCAAAAATAACCAAAAAAACAGTTGTCCTGCAGTCATAGAAGTGTGTGTAAATAATGCTAATCCATTTGTGCACAGACTACTGATATTCTCTGACAGTGGAAGCTCTATTTTCATAAATATTGGATTTGGAATAGCACGTGGATGTGAAAACTTTTGCTGGTGGACGGACGTGACATTACCCATGATGCTCTGCTCAGTCCCAGTACTTTATTAGGAATAAACTTCTAGACTTCCTATTGCTAATTGTGCTCTTCTTCATAAATGTTGGTATTGTGGATCTAAAACAATCCCAGCTGACACAAAAACACTAAATGTGTCAGTGGACAGATGTGACATGGTTGTTGTGGATCCCATCATACTGATGCTCTGCAGCCATGTCAGCGTTTACACTAATGATCCCTGTGCAAAAACTAGGAGCACTATTATTTATTGGATAGTTTAGCATCAGACTAAAGAGGAAAGAACAATCTAGAATTGTTCTTTGTGTCTAAAAATGCTTCTTATTGTAAAAGTGTTGATGTAAACAGTGCTGTGTGCCATTCTTCATGTATGTATTGGTGGAACAGAAGCAGGATGGATCAGCACCATACTCCAGATTGAACCTGTACAAATAAAACATGTGATATGGAGGAGAGAATCTGGGAAGAAAAACTGGGGAATCTAAAAGAAGAGAAGATTTGTGTTTCAGCTCAGTTCAGTTCAAATAGAACTTGTCCATTTGTGACATGAAAATATAGCATTAATTGTGCTGAAATGGTTCATTTTGGAGCTGAAAACATAGTTCATATGAGCATCAACATGTTGAACAGAAGTGAAATCCTGTCCATTTGAACAACTGTCATTATCAACACAAAGTTCCTTTGGATTCACTGAGACTGATTTAATATGAACACAGACACAGAAGAGCTGTGAGCACATGTGAGCTGAACAACATTTTTCATAGAGGTCGTTATGGATTAAATATTGATTATCCAAACTGTACATGTTGTGTTTTTTTTACAGACAATTAAATAAGGGCTGTGGAGGAGGAGACACATTAACAGTTAATGTTCAAACATTACTTGGAAAAAAAACGAAAAAAAGCAATTCAGAAAACTCAGAAACACTGACACCTGAAAACTAACGAGGGCTCAGATCTGTTCCTTTGGACATTTCAGAGATCCAACAGGAACAGGCGGTTTGGACAGTTTGGACAGAGCCCACAGTAGTTCTATTAGTAGATCAGATTTAACACAACAAAAACCAACTTGGAAGCACACGGCGAACACCAAAGCCTTAAACTGGCAAGAGCCACAACCACTGATGTGCATAAGACACACACAGGAAAAGCATTTATCAGGCTGTTTCTGATTTTATTTGTCATTTTTTACAGCGGAGGCCAAATTTAACAGAAGACTTGGCATGTTTAAGAAGTGTCATCTGCTTTTCTTTGATTTGGACAATAAAATATTCATAGAACCAATGAAATATCTATAAAGTCACCATTCTGTTCCATGAACTATGGAATGGAGCCGACATCAGCAGGTTCAGGTCAGAGTCCAAAAACCAGCTCTGTGTCACACAGACATGTTCAGAAGGAGCCAGAGTATCAGCGAGCCCCGTTACATGAGCATAAAAGTACCAGAACTGGGAGGAATCTGATACCTGAGAGTAAACCGATAACTGAGAGTAATCTGATAACTGGGAGGAATCTGATACCTGAGAGTAAACCGATAACTGAGAGTAATCTGATAACTGGGAGGAATCTGATACCTGAGAGTAAACCGATAACTGAGAGTAATCTGATAACTGGGAGGAATCTGATACCTGAGAGTAAACCGATAACTGAGAGTAATCTGATAACTGGGAGGAATCCCATAACTGGGAGTAATCTGATAACTGGGAGGAATCCCATAACTGGGAGTAATCTGATAACTGGGAGTAATCTGATAACTGAGAGTAATCTGATAACTGGGAGGAATCTGATACCTGAGAGTAAACCGATAACTGAGAGTAATCTGATAACTGGGAGGAATCCCATAACTGGGAGTAATCTGATAACTGGGAGTAATCTGATAACTGAGAGTAATCTGATAACTGGGAGGAATCTGATACCTGAGAGTAAACCGATAACTGAGAGTAATCTGATAACTGGGAGGAATCCCATAACTGGGAGTAATCTGATAACTGGGAGTAATCTGATAACTGAGAGTAATCTGATAACTGGGAGGAATCTGATACCTGAGAGTAAACCGATAACTGAGAGTAATCTGATAACTGAGAGTAATCCCATAACTGGGAGTAATCTGATAACTGGGAGTAATCCAATAACTGGGAGTAATCTCATAACTGGGAGTAATTTGATAACTGAGAGTAATCTGATAATGGGAGCAATCATAACTGTGAGTAATCCCATGACCACTGTAATCAGATGTGATGTGTTTACAGTCACTTCAGAAATGCGATAATGGAAAAACCCTGGTTTTTATTTTTACCTCCGCCAAAGAGGTTCTGTTTTTGTCAGTGTTGGTTTGTTTGTCTGTCTGTGTGTGTGTGTGTGTGTGTGTCTGTCTGTCTTTGTGCAAGATCACTCAAACAGTTATGGACAGATTTGGATGAAATCTTCAGGAAATGTTGACACTGACACAAGGAACAAATGATTACATTTGGTGGTGATCAGGGGTGGGGGTGGGGGTGGGGGTGGGGCACTGATCTGCCGTGGCGGAGGTCTACGCTCCGAGTGCTTCTACTTTTATATGTTATTTGATTTCTTTGGGAGTACGTACGTACGTTATGACATCAGACGTACACTTCCTGTCCTCCTCCAAACCTCCGGTCTTGTCTGGAACATTCTAAAGCGGTGGTTTTCAACTTTTTTTACTCATGACCCCATTTTAACATCACAAATTTCTGGCGACCCTAGACATTAAAATTAAAATTTAAATTAATTTGTTTTTGATCCTATAATAGTTTTCTGTCCTCTGTTTCAAATCCAGGTTAATGTTAGAGGATATTCAGTCTGTATAATGTCTGTTATTGTGGACAGAGGCAGTAAATCCAGGTGTAGATTAAAGGCTCAGGATCTGTCCAGTCAGTCCAGCTGGGATTTACAAGGAGGACAATGAATACTGAACAAACAAGAACTGAAACTATGAATGATGAAAGAGCTGCAGCATCTGAAACGGACCACAGTGAACATGTGACACACAAACAGAACCACCGTGCTGCAGTTTCACACTCAGTTTGTCTGATGTGGATTAGGATTGGCTCTGTCAGCTCAACACAGATTTTTTCTTTTTGGTATGTCTTTATTTTTATCAATTTCTAGAAATTTCAGGTGACCCCATTTGAATTCCAGACGACCCCAAGGTTGAAAAACACTGATCTAAAGGACGACTTTTGGACTGTGTGTCCACTCCAGTATTTCCTCCTGTCAAACAGATGGAGGATGTGCAGGGTTTTCATTTGTTGTCACATTACATTTGTTTCCTCTTCACTCCAGAACTCAGTCTTTGCTGACTTTTCGCTACTACATCATATGTTTGTTTACCTTTTTCCTTCGGTTCACAGTGTCGCAGCAGAACTTCAGTTTATTAGATCTTAATTTTTTTACACATGCGCAGATGTAAAATAACTAAATAAATCCGATGAGCCTGTTTCCGTGTGTCTCTGTGTCCTGTGAGTCCCAGACTGAGACACTCTGGGTTAGCTCTGAACTGGAAGGTGTGAGGACTGAGAACAGGTCCGACACTGTGGAAGCCTTTCACATGTTCATGGAACAGACAGCTTTAGTTTGGGAAAGGGCCGGAATTACAAAGAAATTCAAATGTTTTATTAATAGAAGGAAATAAAAGCAGCCAACCAAATGACCAGGAACACATTTACAAGTGAGAGGCCTCATTAAGACCCAAACGGCTGTGGAGTTAATGAAAACACTCTGGAATGTCTAATCAGAGCATGTTCTGATGTGTGTGTGTGTGTGTGTCTGTGTGTGTGTGTGTGTGTGTGCGTGTCTGTGTGTGTGTGTTCCATTCAAACCATCAACGCCTTCAGTAAAACAGAAACTTGCACTGACAACATGGAGGCTGACAAGTGCCCATGGAAAACATATGGATTTGTTGTATTCTATAAATGAGAAAATGTGTTCATATAGAAATGAAATAAACGTATTCATTCTATCAGTGACAGACACAACAGGACAATAAAGGAGATCCATCCACCTGGAAACAGAGCAGACGGCCTTTAAAGGACTGGACTGACACTGGGTACGGTTCCATGATGCTTTTTAAATATGATTTATTTTTCCAGAAGAAATTAATTCGGAACTAAAGTATTTTCTCTTCTGTTTCAAATGTTAAACCTGAGTAAAGGTTGAAAGGAGAAACATTTATTCGGTTCTGGCAGCCCTTCTGTTAGCTCATCTTAGCCCTTCTGTTAGCTCAGCTTAGCCCTTCTGTTAGCTCAGCTTAGCCCTTCTGTTAGCTCAGCTTAGCCCTTCTGTTAGCTTAGCTTAGCCCTTCTGTTAGCTTAGCTTAGCCCTTCTGTTAGCTCAGCTTAGCCCTTCTGTTAGCTCAGCTTAGCCCTTCTGTTAGCTTAGCTTAGCCCTTCTGTTAGCTTAGCTTAGCCCTTCTGTTAGCTCAGCTTAGCCCTTCTGTTAGCTTAGCTTAGCCCTTCTGTTAGCTTAGCTTAGCCCTTCTGTTAGCTCAGCTTAGCCCTTCTGTTAGCTTAGCTTAGCCCTTCTGTTAGCTCAGCTTAGCCCTTCTGTTAGCTCAGCTTAGCCCTTCTGTTAGCTTAGCCCTTCTGTTAGCTCAGGTTAGCCCTTCTGTTAGCTCAGCTTAGCCCTTCTGTTAGCTTAGTTTAGCCCTTCTGTTAGCTTAGCTTAGCCCTTCTGTTAGCTCAGCTTAGCCCTTCTGTTAGCTTAGCTTAGCCCTTCTGTTAGCTTAGCTTAGCCCTTCTGTTAGCTCAGCTTAGCCCTTCTGTTAGCTTACCTTAGCATAGTCACTGCATTTCCATGGTCACACGTAGCCAGTTTTTTAAAGGTGATTTGTCGTCTTTTCTCAGTGATTTTGTCAAATCCGATTCTCTCTAATTATTTCTTCAGATCTGCGACTTACTGCACTCATACAATCTGTGGACTGTTGTGTTGACGGAAGTTGGAAAATCTTTTTGTTGAAGGGATGCATGCGCTAAATTAGCTTTGCTTTAGCGTTTTAGCTTTGCATTAGTTTTTATTTCCCAGATTTTCTTCCTGCAGTAAGTCACATGACCATGATCTGAGCCTCAGTTTGTGATCATATTGACCCCAGCGGACTAAAGGAATGATTAGGGAGAACTGAACTGACCCAAATCACTCCTAAAATACTACAAATCACCTCTAAAAGCCTGGCTACGTCTGAGCAGAGGAATGAAGCCATTATGCTAAGCTAGGCTAAGCTAAGCTAACGTTAGGGCTGCAGTTCAAACTGTTTGTCCCACTTGTGGAACTCATTAGTTCAGGACAAATGAATGAATCCAAAGCCAGTGTTGAACTGTTCCTTCAGGGTTTTCCAGGCTGGTAGATCCCATCAGAATATTCCACTGGAACGCTTTGGGAAGACTAGACTGCAGTGCAGATTCTTCCACCAGCGCAGAATGTGTGCGTCATCGCCACAGGACAAGACACTGAGCATGTGCAGAATGGAAGGAATAAAGTCCAAACGGAATAAAGGCTTTACATGTCCAGGAAGAATTTAGAGCGCAGTTAAAAGAGGATTAAACCACTGACTTTAGTCAGGTTTAAATTTAATCCCAATTTTTCTTTTTCAACTGGAATAAGGTGTTTACATGGACATCTGAAATAGGATCCAACCTGTAATCAGATTAAACCAGGAAGAACGGTTGTCATGGAAACGCACAGATGGACTGGTGTTGGAATGGAACCCAGGACCTTCTGTCTGGGAGGAACCAGTGCTATCCACTGTCACCCGTCTGTAAAACGTTATTTATTTATTTGTGTGGGGTTTTTTTGTACTGGTAAAGCCGTGTGTTAAATTTTTTTATTCATCCAAATGCTGCACTATAGGTTTTTCCAGGAAATAATCTTTTAAAAAAACAGAAACAAAACAAATAATATCACCTTGTTAACAGTATTGTGACATATCGTATTGTGAACCTACTATTGTGATTTGTATTGTATCGCCTGTTTCTTGCCAGTACACAGCCCTACTCATAAAAAGACCAAAGGATGCATAAGACTTTCAACAGTTCTGCATTTCCTATAAATCCAGGTTTTATCTCAATACAGAGGCTGAGAATGCACGTGTTTTCAGTAGAACTTCACTAAAGCAGAAAACTACTGCTGACCTCAGACTATATACGCTCCTCTGTATCACTGTGGTGTAATTGTTGAAACTGTCACATACTGGGATCCTTATACACACACACACACACACACACACACACACACACACATAAGCAGAGGTGCAGAAGCTTTGGGGGTGGACAGGGACCAAGCGGATGGAGTTGACGCCGCAGGCATTAACATGAAAACAGAAGCAGCTCTCCAACCGCCACAGCAACTGCAGGTACTCAGATTACACCCAACATTTGATGCAGAGAGCACACTTGAAATCTCAGCATTTGGAGCAAAAACTTGTAGCATGTATGATGAAATTCAAATGTCTCCTGCAATTATATATCCAATTTGTGTGTTTCCTTTGACATGTGTCTGCTCTCTGTTCAAGTCTCAGTGGGATGGAGTCAGACTGAGGCACCGTCTGAAAACAGTCTAAAAACAGCCTGAAAATCAGTCTGAAAACAGTCTGAAATCAGTCTGAAAACAGTCTGAAAACAGCCTGAAAATCAGTCTGAAAACAGTCTGAAATCAGTCTGAAAACAGTCTAAAAACAGCCTGAAAATCAGTCTGAAAACAGTCTGAAATCAGTCTGAAAACAGTCTGAAAACAGCCTGAAAATCAGTCTGAAAACAGTCTGAAATCAGTCTGAAAACAGTCTGAAATCAGTCTGAAAACAGTCTGAAAATCAGTCTGAAAACAGTCTGAAATCAGTCTGAAAACAGTCTGAAATCAGTCTGAAAACAGTCTAAAACCAGCCTGAAAATCAGTCTGAAAACAGTCTGAAATCAGTCTGAAAACAGTCTGAAAATCAGTCTGAAAACAGTCTAAAAACAGCCTGAAAATCAGTCTGAAAACAGTCTGAAATCAGTCTGAAAACAGTCTGAAAACAGTATGAAAACAGTCTGAAATCAGTCTGAAATCAGTCTGAAAACAGTCTGAAATCAGTCTGAAAACAGTCTGAAAATCAGTCTGAAAACAGTCTGAAATCAGTCTGAAAATCAGTCTGAAAACAGTCTGAAATGAGTCTGAAAACAGTCTGAAAATCAGTCTGAAAACAGTCTGAAATCAGTCTGAAAACAGTCTGAAATGAGTCTGAAAACAGTCTGAAAATCAGTCTGAAAACAGTCTGAAATCAGTCTGAAAACAGTCTGAAAACAGTCTGAAAACAGTCTCAAAACAGCCTGAAAATCAGTCTGAAAACAGTCTGAAATCAGTCTGAAAACAGTCTGAAATCAGCCTGAAAACAGTCTGAAAACAGTCTGAAATCAGTCTGAAAACAGTCTGAAATCAGTCTGAAAACAGTCTGAAAACAGTCTGAAATCAGTCTAAAAACAGGCTGAAAATCAGTCTGAAAACAGTCTGAAATCAGTCTGAAAACAGTCTGAAAATCAGTCTGAAAACAGTCTGAAATCAGTCTGAAAACAGTCTGAAATCAGTCTAAAAACAGGCTGAAAATCAGTCTGAAAACAGTCTGAAATCAGCCTGAAAACAGTCTGAAAACAGTCTGAAAACAGTCTGAAATCAGTCTGAAAACAGTCTGAAAACAGTCTGAAATCAGTCTAAAAACAGCCTGAAAATCAGTCTGAAATCTGTCTGAAATCAGTCTGAAAACAGTCTGAAATCAGTCTAAAATCAGTCTGAAAACAGTCTGAAATCAGTCTGAAAACTGTCTGAAATCAGTCTGAAAACAGTCTGAAAACAGTCTAAAAACAGCCTGAAAATCAGTCTGAAATCAGTCTGAAAACAGTCTAAAAACAGCCTGAAAATCAGTCTGAAAACAGTCTGAAAACAGTCTGAAATCAGTCTAAAATCAGTCTGAAAACAGTCTGAAATCAGTCTAAAATCAGTCTGAAAACAGTCTAAAATCAGTCTGAAATCAGTCTAAAATCAGTCTGAAAACAGTCTGAAATCAGTCTAAAATCAGTCTGAAAACAGTCTGAAATCAGTCTGAAATCAGTCTAAAATCAGTCTGAAATCAGTCTGAAAACAGTCTGAAATCAGTCTAAAATCAGTCTGAAAACAGTCTAAAATCAGTCTGAAATCAGTCTAAAATCAGTCTGAAAACAGTCTGAAATCAGTCTAAAATCAGTCTGAAAACTGTCTGAAATCAGTCACCTCCTGTTTTTAAAGACACTCTGTTTCTGCATCTTTAGTCATTATTTGTGGATCTGTGAACCACGTTTAGAACAGATGATTTTACACATGTGCACAGTAGAACAAGCAACATGTAAAAAAAAAAGTCCTCATTTAACCCCTTTATCGGGCAAGTGACTATTTTTAGTCATTTCCACACACCTTCCAAGACAGTGACAGTAACAGTCCCTGCTTTGTTCGGTTCCATGAAGTAATGGAACTAATGTAAGGAATGATGGGACAGGGGTCTGGACCAGCACACATGGGGGTCTAATGGGACCAAAAGAAGGTTCTACTGAGATCAAATACAAGTTCCTTTCACCTCACGTGTTTTTCTTGTATTTTTAGTTTACCGGCCGACAGGCTGTAAGCTACTGTCGTCTGTCGTCATCGTCTGTTACAAAAATTTCAATCGTCTTTTTCTCTGAAACTTCAGTTCTGATTGACTTCAAACTTGGTCTACAGCTTCTGTATGATGATGTCAACACAAGGGACTGAAATTATTTGGATCTGGATCTGATTCTGGTTTTTGTGCGACTTTGAAAAATGTTCCCATTATAACAGATAGGAAGTGGATTGATCCAATAAATCAGTATCAATGATATCAAGTGTGAATTTGAATTTTTTACAGATCTGATTGAATATGAGCAAAACATGGACTATTTCTGTAATAGAATAAATACACAGAACTGGGGCAGAAGAAATGGATCTGGATACATTTAACACAGCTTTGAATTTGGCCGCTAAGATACAGGGCCATTGGTCCTATTTTTTAAAAATACTTATTGGATTTTTTTTTTTTTTTTTGCCACATACGGGTAAGGAACCAAACATGGTAACTTCATTGACCTTGATTTTCTACTTAACAATAAAATATTTTGAAATGTTCCCCAAAGTACTCCAGTGGTGTTCTGTCCTTTAATGACACCCTACAGCTGACATGTTGAACTCCACAGTATTTATATGAGTGAACTCTAAAGGGTTACGATGAGACTCGCGCACATCAGTCTTCTTTAAAGTCTTTAATCAGATACATTCAGTTGATTAAGCCGGTACCGTTGTCAAATCAGTATGTACCAAACACATTTAGCCGCTCCGCAGTGATGGGCTTCCACTCATTTGATACATGAATTATTCATCTTGATTACATTTTCTCTTGATCAGTTTTTTCGCCGAATGTGGAGAATCTTCCAGACTAGCTCATTAAGAGCACACTTAGGGTTGACTTTACAGCCCAACTCCTACACAGTCTGTTTGACATCTGTGGTCATTCCTGCTCATTATTTTCATGGTGACACTCTCTCTCTCTCTCTCTACTTTCTCTCCCCCTATCTTTCTTGCTCACTCAACCCTGTGACGAGAGGCTGAGTTGTGGTTCACTGTAAATTTCATTTCTGTCAAACCAGTCACTTCTGGCTGTGGCTCGAAGGGAAACATCTGCCGGTGGAAGCGAGGCCCGGCTCCAGCGCACTTCCACAGCCAGACCAGGACGCCCATTAAGAACCAGAACCGTCTTTTAGTACCCTGCACCCACACAGGCGAAATAAAGAGGGGAAGTAATGAAGCACGCCGGTTCAAGGAGAACGAGTGATTTTACAGACAATGACAAGAAGGTTAAGATCTGGTTCAAATGTTCAGATTCTATTAGTTCAGAATGAACACCAGAACAGAATTTTAGTTCAATCCCAACAAAGGAATGAACATTATTGAATAAAAGAGTGTTAAAGAATAATTTAAAAAAATATAAACAAAAACGAACAAAAAAATTACAAAAATGAACCCCCACAATATCTGCATTTGAATAAATACATAAAAATATCGATACAGTACTTTTTAATATCGATTTAGTATTATGAAATGAAATATCGCAATATATTGCAGAACCGATATTTTCTTACAGCCCTCAGTGAGACCAGACTTATGGAAGTAAATCTGTCTCAGATTTTAAATGATAAAAGCCACTGAATTTCTAGCACTGAATTTTTTTTGCACTAAAATTAAGTATTTGAATTTTTTTGTCTCTGAATTCAACTACGTTCATAAATTTAGAATAAAAAAAATTCAGAAACAAAAAATTCAGATGCAAAAATTCAGAAGCAAAAAATTCAGATGCAAAAAATTCAGATCACACATCCACGCTGACCGTCTTCCTGCATCGCCGTCACATGACCAACCTAACGTAATTCTATTGGCTGGCTGTCGGTTCGACTGGAGATAGAATCGACTGCTTATCCTTGGTGTCCCAGATGTGTGATCTAAATTTTTTGCGTCTGAATTTTTTGCATCTGAATTTTTTTTATTCTAAATTTATGAACATAGTTAAACTGAGAGACAAAAAATTCAGATACTTGACTTCAGTGCAAAAAAAAAATTTCAGATACATAATTTCAGTACAAAAAAAATTCAGATACTTAATTTCAGTGCAAAAAAAAAGAAAGAAATTCAGATATTTAATTTCAGTGCAAAAAAAAAAATCAGATAATTTTTAGGGGAAAAAAATTCAGATACTTAATTTCAGTGCAAAAAAAAAAAAAATCAGATACTTAATTTTAGGGGGAAAAAAATTCAGATACTTGATTTCAGTGCAAAAAAAAATTCAGTGCTATATATTCTATGGCTTTTCTAATTCAAAATCTGATGAGACAGATTGACTTCCATACAGGACGCCCATTAAGAACCAGAACTGTGTTTTAGTACCCTGCACCCACACAGGTGAAGTAAAAGGGGAAGTAATGAAGCACACCGGTTCAAGGAGAACGAGTGATTTTACAGACAATAAGAAGAAGGTACTTGTGACTGTCAAAGGGTTTCCTTATTTAACGCTGCGGCGGTGGCGGTGGCGGCAGGTGGATCGGCTGTAAAACGTCTCCACTCACACCTTGGACAGATGCACTCCACTTTAAAGAGCCGGTTTGATAATGTTAACAACCAGCCCCGGTCAAGTCTGCAGATAAATCCATGAGCGCATTAGCAACAGGGAGCTCCGCTTTAAATGGCCAGTGTTATTAGGGGGCATTACAACAGGGGGCAGATAGACCTTGTTAGTGGGCACTTAACCATCTGTACACAAATCTGCACTCCAACACACGGGATCCTTTTCCGCCGAGCCCTGCCTCATCTACATGCTGACCTCTACAAACTAGAGTGTCCTTTTCAAGCCCATTCAAGCGCGGCGGCAGCATTCATAAAACACTTCCCCTCCAGAAAACCATGACCCCATGTGAGATGTGCTGTCACTGAATACTCAGAGCTGGGATAAAGTCTGACTGTGGAATATCAAAAGGCCCCATCTGTCCACTTCTGGGGTGTTTTTGTCTTTGTTTCTTCACATGCATGTGGTTTATGTCAAGGAAAGGGCAAATCTTCTAAGGCAAACTATTTGATCCGACTAGAAACATCAGAGAATGAACAGGTCACCCAGAAGCCCCACTGGTTTCTGGGTAATAAACCTTGTCATTGAAGTGTGAGCAGAATATCAGTTAGTACAGGAGCCAACTGTGACGGGGGGGGGGGGGGGGGGGGGGGGTATGTGTACAAAAAAAAAACTGATTCAAGACACAAATGGACCACAGCAGTTCCTTAAAGGGCAGTGTTGGTCAAACTGTGTGTGTGTGTGTGTGTGTGTGTGTGTGGGGGGGGTGTCTGCATGATATTGGAAAAACTGACATTGCAATTTTTTTTTAACTCTGCAATATTTATTGCGATATGAAAACCTCCTCAGGAGGCTATAATCTGTGTGTGGTGTCTCCGTAAACGGTCCCACTCATTAGTTGTGTTTCCTGCTGTCGTGTCGACAGGTGGACGACACCGTCCACACTGTTCTTCAGTGTGTCAGGTCCCCAGGGTGAACTTAGATGAGAACATGCTGAGTTCATTTCCCACCTACATTGCAGGACCTGCGATGGGACTATTGTGCACACGTACATCATGATGTCGACGCTCAAACGATATATTGTGCAGCTCTAGTGTCTTCCCAGGGGGGTCATGGATCAGTCCTGGGTGTTGTTTTGTTCTTCAGGTTCAAACATGTAAGAGGTGGAACTAATGTTCGATGGTTGGATTCACCCTGGACTCATTTAGTGGACGGACACCAAACCACTCTGTTACCATGGTGATCTGTCACTAGACAAAGAGTTTAGGTTTGGACAGTGGACAAGGACTGGACTGGAAAAGACCCATGGACACACAGGTTTGTGGTTTGGACCAGTTTGGACTTTTCTGTTCTCAGATGTCCAATGGAAACGGGCTCATGGACCCACTGGTACTGGTCACATGATCATCTGTGGAACCAACATGTGTTTGAGGGACTAAGAAAAGGAACTGGACTGGAGGAGTTCACAGACACTGTGGACGATCAAACAGCTCAAATAACTGACGAAGCTAAAAATAATCTAAATATAAGGAAAGTATTCAGTATTCATGAGGGGGGGTATGATTTAAGGGGGAAAATTAACTTTAAAATTCACTTAATACGCACAACTAGGAAGGGTTTTTGTGTTTCTGTCAGCGGGGTGAGACTGTGGAACAGATTTAATATAGAGTTAAAGCAACGACCGAGCAGGAAAGAATTTAAAAGGACGAACAAAGACACAGTTTTACAGACGTACAGGGATGAGGGAGGGGAGGGGGATGACTGGATGTGTTAAAGATGGACAAGTATGTGTATGTATAGGTGTGTATGTGTGTGTGTGTATATATATATATATATATATATATATATATATATGTGTATATGTGTGTGTGTGTACAGATCTGTGTATGAATATGTATTTATATATATGTGTTTATGTAAATCATATTATATTTGTTCATAATAATATGAAGCCAGAAACCTAATTATTTACAAGTAAGTATCAGTCATTTTATGGTATATAGTATAGAGACGATTAGACTAGGAAGGTTATTATTGTTATTAATTATATAAGGAGAAGGGGTGGAGTTTATGAGTTCTACTGCTTCTCACTCCTTTTTCAAATATGTATTATATGTCTGATGTTTAAGTGTTTTGTCTATTTATTTTCTTCTGTTTGACATTCATATTTGAAATAAATACATCAATCAATGAGTCAATAATTGGACATTTCCTATTTTTATTGGACAAATATTGTCTGGGAACAGACTGGGTGAGTTTATTTGGATTATTCAAACGAAAATCAAAATTATTTTTAACCTGAACAACAAATTATTCAAGGAAAAATAAAAAGTGTTGTTTGTATTATTTGATTTTTTGTGTATTGTTTATCATTATTATTATTATTTTTCTGTTGTTTGATTTTTTATTTGTGTATTGTTTATTATTATTATTATTATTATTTTTTTTTTTTTTTGTTCCATATGTTTTGTATTATGTCTGTGTCTGAAATAAACGAACCTAACCTAACCTAACCTAACCTAACCTAACCTAATCTAACCTAACCTAATCTAACCTAATCAAACCTAACCTAATCTAACCTAACCTAATCTAACCTAACCTAATCTAACCTAATCTAACCTAACCTAACCTAATCTAACCTAATCAAACCTAACCTAATCTAACCTAACCTAATCTAACCTAACCTAACCTAACCTAATCTAAAATAATCTAACCTAACCTAATCTAACCTAACCTAATCTAACCTAATCAAACCTAACCTAATCAAACCTAACCTAATCTAACCTAACCTAATCTAACCTAATCAAACCTAACCTAATCTAACCTAACCTAATCTAACCTAACCTAATCTAAAATAATCTAACCTAACCTAATCTAACCTAACCTAACCTAACCTAATCTAAAATAATCTAACCTAACCTAACCTAACCTAACCTAACCTAATCTAACCTAACCTAATCTAACCTAACCTAATCTAAAATAATCTAACCTAACCTAATCTAACCTAATCTAACCTAACCTAATATAATCTAACCTAACCTAATCTAACCTAACCTAAAATAATCTAACCTAACCTAATCTAACCTAATCTAATCTAACCTAATCTAATCTAACCTAACCTAATCTAACCTAATCTAAGATAATCTAACCTAATCTAACCTAACCTAACCTAATCTAACCTAACCTAATCTAAAATAATCTAACCTAACCTAATCTAACCTAACCTAATCTAACCTAACCTAATCTAATCTAACCTAACCTAATCTAACCTAACCTAATCTAACCTAACCTAAAATAATCTAACCTAAAATAATCTAACCTAACCTAACCTAATCTAACCTAACCTAAAGTAATCTAACCTAACCTAATCTAACCTAACCTAATCTAACCTAATCTAACCTAACCTAAGATAATCTAACCTAACCTAACCTAACCTAATCTAACCTAACCTAATCTAAAATAATCTAACCTAACCTAACCTAATCTAACCTAACCTAATCTAACCTAACCTAACCTAATCTAATCTAACCTAATCTAACCTAACCTAATCTAACCTAACCTAATCTAACCTAACCTAATCTAACCTAATCTAACCTAACCTAATCTAACCTAACCTAACCTAACCTAATCTAACCTAACCTAATCTAACCTAATCTAACCTAACCTAATCTAACCTAATCTAACCTAATCTAACCTAACCTAACCTAACCTAATCTAACCTAACCTAACCTAATCTAACCTAACCTAATCTAATCTAACCTAACCTAATCTAACCTAACCTAATCTAACCTAACCTAATCTAACCTAACCTAACCTAATCTAACCTAACCTAACCTAACCTAACCTAATCTAACCTAACCTAACCTAATCTAACCTAACCTAACCTAACCTAATCTAACCTAACCTAATCTAATCTAACCTAACCTAATCTAATCTAACCTAAAATAATCTAACCTAACCTAATCTAACCTAACCTAATCTAATCTAACCTAACCTAATCTAATCTAACCTAACCTAATCTAACCTAACCTAACCTAACCTAACCTAATCTAACCTAACCTAATCTAATCTAACCTAACCTAATCTAATCTAACCTAACCTAATCTAACCTAACCTAACCTAACCTAACCTAATCTAACCTAACCTAATCTAATCTAACCTAACCTAATCTAATCTAACCTAACCAGTCAGGGGCGTCACTCCCAGCTGTGGGTTCCATGAACACATGAGCGCTGTGGAGCCTTCAGACATTCAGTATCTTCTCAGTCTATAACGTCACCTTCACTGAAACAAAACTGGAACTGAACGTACTTTCAGTGTCCGACTCCCCACTTCTGTTCCTCTGGGAAACAGTGGATCTTACACGACATTTTCACCACTTCTAACCTGTATCCACTGGACCCCCTCCACTGCTCTATGCCCCCCCACCCCCACAAATGCTGGGCCCATGAATTTGTCATGTTTACACCCCCACCCCTCCCTCATTGATGCCCAAGGTCAGAATACTGCTGTTTCTGTCAATAACAGTTAGAATTGCACCACCGTTCCAATCATGTTGGGGTTGGGGGGGGGGTTCACAGAAGAAGAGTGCGACCCAGTGTTATTGGGGACCATTGTTTGTCTGTAAAGCATGGACTTCATCTGCATTGTATGAACCGGTTTGTGCGTTCACCCCAGCACATGCTAATGTCAGGAGCGGTATTCTCCTCTAGAGCTCCTTCTGGACATTCCTGCTTCTGGTCCAGTCTAAGGAGGAGGAAATGGAAATGGGTTTGTTTGCATCTGCTTTTGTTACGTCTTTAAATGGAAACTGAAGTCAATTACCCTAAGGTCCTTCAAGTGTAGATGAGCAAACATGGGACAAAAGTAGCGTGAGAAGGGCTGGAATCTGCACCAACAGCCTGTGTTGGTGTTAGAGGCTGACGGCGCAGACGGCAGCAGGTTGGGTTGGACGGAACTGAGGCTGGTTCCATGTGTCACAGCAACAGCAGCCTCCATCAGCTCTGTTTAACACTGGGCTGAACACTAGGACTATATGTACACTGCAAAAAAGGAACATGTCGATGGCCACAATACAAAACCTCCTGTCTGAAAAAATCCCTTTTGTCAGGAAACAAAAAAAAAAAAAGTTTAGTTTTATTATAGTATGGTCTTTGTTAAAAATATCCAAGCATATTCTACTGTTCTCAGACTCTCCTTCTATATCAGGGCTGTCAAACTCATGTTAGTTCAGTTCCACATTCAGCCTAATATGATCTAAAGTGGGCCGAACCAATAACATAATAGAAATAATGGGACAAGAACTTATAAACAATGTCAACACAAAATTTTTCTCTATGTTTTTGAGTGAAGAAAGTCAAATACCGTAATGAAAATGTTTACATCTACGAACTGTACTTGAACAGAACATGAACAAATACGAACAACCTGAAAATTCTGAAGAAAAATAAGTGCAAGTTTAACAGTATTACACCTCAGTTTATCATTTATACATGTTCATCACGACATACAGATCACAGTGGATCTACAAATACACAAAATATTTGGTAACAGACAGAATATTGGTAAAATTAGACATACTTCTCTTAAGACATTTCATATTCATATCTGTTCAGGTTATTCACATTTTTTGTAAAAGACAACTCTGTAAATGTAAACATTTTGTGTAATTTTACTTTTTTTTACACTAAAACAAAGACAAAAATTAGCGTTTTTCATTATTTACAGGTTGTTATTGTATTTTACTGGTCTGACCCACTTCAGATTGAATTGACCTAAAATGGTTTTCACATCCTTGATTTTTAGTATTTTCATTATAATTTTGCATTTCACAAATTCATCCCAGGGGCCAGATTGGACCCTTTGGCGGGCGGGTTTTGGCCCCCGGGCCGCATGTTTGACACCTGTGTTCTATATGATGCGTTAACATATCATCCTTGTTCTCACCATCTAATGTGAAAACTCAAAATCTAAAAATTTGAAGATAGGAGGTTTTGTTTTTTGGCCATCGATATGACATAAACAAATTAACCTGAATGTGGAATATTTATCTGAAAGATCATTTTTGACATTTATTTATTTATTTATTCAGTCTTAATCTTGTTCAGATTCTTTGGCTTGTTCCAGTATTTTGCTCTTGTTCTACCACTGAGATATTCCAACTAATTTAAACTATATTTCCAATAAAAGCAGCTCCACTGTTGGAGGATGAGGATGGAGGACACAGGAACTGTTTACCCTCAACACATTTGGACTGGATTAGACAGACGGACCTGGAAATACACATATATGGAGTCAGTACATCTGCACTAGAACATATATACCATAAGTCGCTTTTCCATTGGACATCTGCTCAAAACTTTACTAATATTAACTAAATGTCGAAAAAACAAGTGCGTAATGTTGGTTTTTTTCATTAAATCACAAATGCGATGATTTGTTTATTTATTATCGCGAGATTACACGAGAAGTCATTCCATAAACATGGTGACGAACAAAAATATCATGTTTATTTACAGATATATTCATTATTATTACTAGCAGCATTGTACCCATGGTGTCATTGTATGATAGTATGAGTGGCTAAAATCTCCCAGCATACCTCACAACATTTGAATACGGACAATAAGTTGTGGCTAGTAGATAGTCAGATAATGTTTGTATTCATTTGGTGAGTTTGGTGGAGATCGGGCCTGTGAAGGCTGAGGAAAACCTGTACAAACGCCCTCCTGTGATGGAACATGGATCAGACAGACGGACAAAGAACGTGCATTATATAGTAGGATATATGACCCCTCCATCTTCTACTAAATTAAAAAATGATTAGTTTCCCTGTGTGTCCACACATACTGCACCATGTTTCTTTTAAAACTCTTCTTCTTCTCTTGTTGTAATGTCCGTCAACATCTGGTTTTTTTTATTTACATGAGTCTAGTTGTGGAAAAAGGTCTTTCCATTGCACTTTTGTGTGACATACCATTTATGCTGTGCCTGAAAAACCACCTCTTGCAGCACATAAACTATTAATTAAAAAACAAGAGTTTTGGCGGAATTGTTGTTTTTTCCATTAGGTAAATTTTTATGCTCAAGTTATATTTGTGCAATTTGAAAGTCAATGGAAAAGAGACTACAGTTAAAAAATGTAACTATGCAGACTAGAAACGAGTCTATAACGCAGCAGATGAAGTGACTTGAACTTGAACCCAGTGCTGAGTTGAATGGTCTTCTCTTTGCAGTGTACTGTGTTAGCGCTGCCTCTGGTCCTTACCTGGTTCTTTAGGTCCAGTTTGGGGCAGGGCCGTCCCCCATTGAAGGCTTTCTCCCTGAGCCACTTGGACCTTATCTTCAGGCCGCTGCCACAGGATGCGCTGCAGGCGGACCAAGGTGACCAGTCGCTGAGTTTACAGTCGGATGGGCAGGGCACGTGGCACACCTCCACCATGAAGCCTGAAATTATGCAGACGGAGGGGGGACAGGTTCAGGTTTGGTCTGGACCACATTAATAATATCAGACAGTTGAACCGCTGGACTGTTTACCACAGACCTCGGACTTGGACGAAGGGAATCCAAAAGCAGATGATGTGTCTAACGAGTGTCTCATTGTTTCTGATTTAATAACCATCAACTTTAATCTGAGCTTTAATGAACATCTACATGATCATTGAATTAAATAAAGGAAACACAGGATTTATACTGAAAAAAACATAAAACACAGAGGATAATATTACAGTAAATGGTGATAAATCACTTCAGAAAAGGTTAAGCAGAAAATTTCACTTGGGAACTGACATAAAAGTAGCTCTGGGTCTTTAAAGGTGGGGTCTGAGATCTTCAAAAAATGGTTCCAGCAGCTACATTTTGAAAATACTCAGTTCAAAAGTCCAAACCCCTTTCTTCAGACGTCCCTCTGAAGCCACGCCTCCAGAGTACTGACACGCGCAATGCTTGTTCCCGAGGGTTCACGAGCGCTGTACAGCAGCAATTCACCAGCTGAGGCTCTGCCCTGTCCCCGTCCCCGTCCCCGTCCCCGGCCCCGGCCCCGGCCCCGGCCCCGGCCCCGGCCCCGGCCCCGGCCCCGGCCCCGGCCCCGGCCCCGGCCCCGGCCCTGTACGGTCCCAACTCGGGCTCCGACGCCGGCTATGGCCCCGACCCTGGCTGAGGTTATGTCCCCGGCTCCGCCTCCAACGCCGGCCTCAGCCCCAGCTCCAACCCCGGCTGAGGCTCCGGCTGGCGTATCCATGAGTACCTCCTTCAGTCTCCTCTAACCCCCCCACTCTTCCAGAACAGTCCCAGTTCAGACCTGTGGGACTAACGGTACATTTCCTACTGGTTTATGTTTGTGACTGAACAGTTTACTGGTGAACCTTCCATCCTAATAGAACTAATATATCCAGGTTCTGGCTTCACTTCCTGTACTTCACTTCCTCCAGCCTCTGGGAACGCTCGATTCATACTGGAAGAGGGGTAC